>NW_027466470.1:4015000-4180000 GCF_050575085.1 Anarhichas minor | reverse complement strand
CCACCTCCTCCACGCCTCCCCGCTCCAAATCTCCGTTTTGGACTCCAGTGGGCGCAACGAGAACTGCGTATGGAAACTTAAAATCATTCGATGATTTGATTCGATTGTTTTATTGCAAACATGTAACAAACCTAGTTGGAAAACGAAACAATAATAACCAATACAATCAACAGTAAACATAAACAGCAAAGTCTACATAAATTAAATAAATAAATACTGTATGTTTTTGTAATGAATGGAATAGGCGGAATAAGGTCCTTCTCTTTTCCATAAATAAATACAATTATAATCTTAATGTTTATGCACATATGGTCTACACATAAATATTCACCTCACTATATTACTAAACAAAAACCTGAAATCATCAAGTGCTTTAAACTCACTTTAAACAGAATATTCTGGAGCAGATTGTCAATCTTTTATAATATTGAAATAAATGCCGTACAAAACTGTAGTGATGTTGGATTACGACATACATTAAAGGGCAAATCAGAAAATTGCAGATATATTATCATATGTCATATAACCCTTCAGGACTCCCTCTGTTGTAAACAAAAGACATGTTCGTACTCACCGCTGTTAAGCTAGCAGCTTACAGAAGACTCTGTGCAGGCAGACAGGTAGCCCGTCCAATCATTACATTCAGGCCAAGTTAAATGTATTGATTGCTGTCAGGATGTGAGTAGAACACAATATGTTTTTTAGATAAATTACCTACCCTAGCTTTAACAAAAATGGTCTCTTGCCAAACTTAGATTTTTCCAATGTTTTTATTAAGTCGTGAATATTCAAAGTCATAGAGACATTAAAAAAATTATATAATATGATAGTAATCAGTTATTGTTTTTATTATCAGGCTTTTGAATTGTAGTGCTACTGTTTTGTACACCTTTAACTTTTATCGTCATTAAATTAAATCATTTTTTTATTATCTTACATGATTTAGTTTTTGTGCATTGCTATAAAACTGTTTTATACATAATGTTTTAGTAGGAACTTACTCTCCGGCATTCAATAGCATGTTTAAAGTGACTTCTTTTTAGGGAAGTTCGATGTCAGATAAATCATTTTCCATAAACGTCAAAGATCAATAGCTAATCAAGCGCTTATATTCTTACAGATGACCTAACAGTCTGCAAATATAGCAATATGTTGCAGAAGATACATCTGGGGAAATAAGTGTTTTAATCCAAATTGTGCTGTATCTCTCAAATGAGATCAGTTTTGACACTGCACACCTTTGTAAGCACGTATTTTGTTCAGTTTTAATCAGATCCCTTTGGTGAAAACTGATAAAGTCTCAGCAATAAGCAAACTCTTGTTTTGTACATGGAATAAGTCGGTATACAAGAACAAGCCGTGCAAAAACAAGTCTTTTATCCTCAGACAGCTGGACTGAGTTATGGGTATCCATGAGGATTGTGACCATTTACACATATGGGAGGATTACCGAAAGAGCCTACAGGGCCCAGGGGCCCAAGAGGCCCCTAAGCCAGATCTTCTGAGTGAAGTCGCTGTTAGTAACACTTCTTGTCGCATAGCTAAAGGGATTAGGCATCACTGTCAATAACAGAGCACCAAAAGTCCTGAGTGAATAGATAAACATTCACTTTCTATCTATAGGACTTTGGTGTATTTTGTTAATGTGCTGTGATGTTTAATTGAGTGTTCCTGCGCTGTACATCGTGCCTGTTGAGATACAAGTGAATTTAGTTTGTGCTGTTCTAGTATCATGTGCACAATGTAAGTCTGATTATTAATCTTAATTAAGACTAGTATCAACATGTAGTAACAGTATTCTACAAACACAGTCCATACTGAAGGAGTGGAGGCAGGGAAAGATAAGAGGAACCAAGGATCTCAGAAAGAAAGACAGAAACATCCACAGACTAATGTATATGTTTTGTCTGTGAGAGAAAGAAAACATTATTAAATCACTGTTAGAAAATAATGAGATAAACCAACCAACCTGCTGAGTTTCAAAGGGACTTTCAATTCTTGCATTCTACTGACCTCTGCTGGACATTGTCATTAACTGCATATAGATTTTTAGAACCTGTTACCGATTTAAAGTCTTACATTGAGTAGTTATTGGATTTGTGAGAGTATTGATCATGTCCATTATTCATTGAAAAGATGATGTTCACAGTCTTTTGTACACTAACTAACAATACTAGATGACTAATGCACACAGACTTCTGGAGATATTCATGAGCATATTTCAAGTGAGATTTGTTGTTTCCCTTTTGGAACAGAACATTTTAGTTGTTTGAGGAAATGCCGGGGTTGGTCACCGCAACAAGAAAAGGACCGATCCAGGCAGAAACCCGATCAACCTTCTGGACACGAAGAACCAATGACGAGACGGGTGAAATTAACCCAAATGCATGTTTATTGAAGTCAACAACTGAACTGGTATTTTACCAAAAAAAAACAAAAAAAACAAGAAAAACAAATACTGTATGAACAATCCAACAGACGCAGACCCACCACGGCATGCGGTTGGGTCTCGCCTTGATGACATCATCAGCCATAGTACAAATTAACATACATGACAGCACTATTCCCATGTGATATGGATATTTATTCAAAAGGAAGACTTTTCATCCAAAATAATAAGTCTGAGAACAAAGACGCTGTTTCAGTCATCGAAATGATAACGTTTTAGTGAATGCAACACACGTAGGAGTGTCTCCGGGGTCTGTTTTGGTCGATTAATACACACCTCACACTCATACACAAACACACACACACATATGCACAAATACACCAAAGTCACAGACGTCATGCCTGCCGTGCATACCCAGATATGTGTGTGGATGTGTATGTACCCAAAGTGTGTGTGCTCAAAGTGTGTAAGGTTGCGCTTGTAAGAGTATCCAGTAAAGGCAACACTATATACATGAAATTATAGAGGGAGAGAAAAATGGTTGTTGAAACAATAAAATGCGAAAATCAAATTTTCTAACCTCCAAGATTTGGAAAAATCTAAGTTAAAAAAAAGAAAGACAATGATTATCAATTGAACTGAAAGAGATACATTTAAGATTATGCACACCTTTTACAAAACATAATTTAAAAATCAATTTGTTTATACTACAAAAATAAAGCGATGACTGGCAGCTAGTGTGCGACTGCCTGAAGAGGAGTTGGTGAGAGTCGAGTGGTGGCGCAGGAGAGCTCAGGAGAGCTCGGTCTGACTGAAGGAGGCAAAGAAAAGCTGCCGTTTGCTGGCATCTGGTGACAGCTAGTCATTACTGCACTGACGCGGCGAAATATGAATTAGACGTCCCAATGTCAACGCCATCGCACCCCTACACCGGTTTGATGCGGCGGCGGTGGGGGAGCAGCAGAACGAGTCCTACTCCCTCAGTTCTCTCAGCATCATCCAGAGGGCTGCTGTGCCGAGGAGGTGCAGACGGGTTTAACTGGGACACGGTCTATGTTTGCAGATCAGAGAGCAGCAGGGGGAGGTCAGTCGGGCAGACCGCCCGCTCTTGTCTCAGGAGAGATGCTTGTCGGCACTCCTCATCTCCAACGCTATCTACATTTCCAACCTTTTCTCATGCAAGCTACATGCTAGCACATTAACTAAGACGAAGGACAGGACGATAAATTACAGGCAAATACAGGTCCATTAGTTTTTAAAAGACACTACACTTTGTTGAGTATGAGGCAGGTGTTTCTTTTTCTCCATTCACAGAGCAGAATTAGACTGGGGTTAAAGGTCACTCTTCAAAGTGGACAAAGAGCTCTGTGAGACACAGCCCAAGTATCCTCTGGTCTGCAGACAAGAGTACTAACGCTGAAGGGTGTTGTGGAGCAAACATGGGAATAAACAGTGTTCTGAATTCTTTGAAATATTCAAATTGTCTGGTGCAAACAGTCTCCAACAGAACACTGGTTAAGCCAAGTTTACGACAGCGTCGCCCCCCCCCCCCCCCAAATTCCAACCGAGAGCTCTAGGGGGGAAAAAAGTAAAAATACAGCAGCTGACCCTGCTTCAGGCCGCGTGACCCTTTGTAGTATAGCTAGCTTATCGACACACTAGCCGGGCCACTTGCTTTTTAAAGTAGCTAGTTAGGTAGCAGCTAACAACAATGCGGGGAAAGGTACGAAAAGCACGGTCCCTGAACGTTCCCAAAAAAGGGGGTGTACAAAAAAAAGCTATCACAGACATGATCGTCGACAAGTAAACTGACAACAGCAAATGGATTCCGCTCGAGAACACCGCCCAAAAAAAGTGCCGCAGAGAGCCATCAGCGCACGCCAGCAAAACCGAGAGACGCTACCTCTACTCGTACGTCTACGGACTCCGGAATGAGACGGAGACCAGCAAGGAGAACCGGACATCGATTAGAGATGAAGGGCGGGGAAGGAGTGATGAGAGGAGGAGAGACGGGGTGAAGGTGGATCAGGACGCAGACGAGATGATTGATTAAAGAATGGGAAGAAACGGACGAGTGGAGCGGAGGGAAGGAGACGGAAAAAAGAAAAAGAGAAGAGGACATTTACGTTCCTAAATGACTTTCTTCAGTGTTAGTGCTGCCCAGACTCCGGCTCGGGCACCCGGCCCACAAAGCCGAACCTTGGCATGCGTACAGTCTGGAGCCCAGAGCCTCTTAGTTAGATTGCAATCAATTTCCACGACCGGGCCAAGTGGAGCTTGCCAGCGCCGAGGCGAACTCCCAACCCTAATAAAACACCGTTCATTTATGGGAACCTTTTGCTAAGCTGGCGCATGATTCCTGCTTGCAATAACACTCTCACACACACACACACACACACACACACACACACTCACACACACACACAGAGAAAGAAACAATAACAGAAAAGGTTTTTTATTTTCTGCCAGGAAGTTTTGTTTGGCCCCGCAGTGGAAAGCAAGACAGCATTTTCCCCTCCCAGAAGCAGCGACGGTGCCAGCTTCTTAGAGGAAGTCATGATGTCACTACTTAATGAATACAGCGCCAGGTGGCCTCGCCAAGACAAGCAGTCTGCTGCAGGGAGAAAGATGGCGGAGTGGAGCCAAGTGGAAGGAAGACCACGTGCACCGGGGCCAGTGCTACTCCAGGAGAACTCCACCAAAACACTTTGACACCTTTTTTTTTCCGGAGCCGCGTTCGACCGAGGTTATTTGCTACAGTTCAGTGTTTGGGAGCAGAGGGCCCGACAAAGCAGGGAGGGGAAATGTTCGACACTTTAATGTGGCGCACGGGAAAAGAAACGTAAAGAGACAAGAGACAGCATCAAAAACATGGACCTCAAAATGGAAAGAAACACAAGTCGGAAACATTGGATGTATGGACTCCTGGACTAACACACCGACAGACACTGTAAACTGTTAACACTGACAGTAACACACTGAGACACCGACGAGAGAAAACCTCTCATAAGTCTCGAAAAACCAAAAGAAAAGAAAAAGAAATAAACAAAGAAGGAAAACATTCCTCGTACAAATATTTTGCAGTTAAGGTTAGTTTTCATCGCAACATCATTGTTATTTTTATTTTTTTTTTTTCCCAGATATTGATAGTTTTGAACTCTGCATTTCCACGCATGTAATAAAAACAGGCAGGCTTTTTTTTTTTTTTTCTTTGAGTATATGCGTCACTGTAATGCAGTAACAGACTGTATGAGATACAGGGAGATGTAGAGAGACAGAGAAGAGGGACAGAAGAGGAAGGAGAGGAGAGAGAGAGTGTATTTACAGCACACCAAACATTTTTCTGTCAAGTAAAAAGAATGCTATATAATTCTATATATATATATTTATATATGTATACTGGAGCCCCTTGGCTTGGTAACGCAAGGCGGGGAATGCTATTGTTGCACGAGTGTTGCATGTTGTGTGATGCTGCGTTGTGGGAAATTCAACGGCTTGTACCAAGGTGTGTGGTTGACGCAGGAAGAGGTTCGATGGCGTGAAAAGATTAAACTGAGATGGAGGAGAGATTATGTTTGTCAGTAATAATTGACTTTGGATGGATTTGTCTGCCACCAGAGTGTTTACAGAGGGATACTGCCTTGTTAGATGGAAAGAATGAGGACAAACAAAAATGTTAAAAGACAGAGTCGGTTTGGTTTAAATGTTGAGGAGACGGGTTTTTGCGAGGTGTGACAAGTGAAGTATCAGCTCCGGGATGCCGGAATGTGAGTTACAATTTTGCTTTTTCGAGGCGCTGACAGTTAGAAGTAGGATACTTGTGTGACAGTGTGTTAACGTGTCATTCAGAAATAATTCAGACGTGTTAGTACAGAAGGAGGCTCGAGTTTGTTAATCTGGGCATCTACGAGCATTCAAGTCCGCGTGAGAAGAGTTTTCCCCCAAAACTGACTCGTGTATGTATGTGTGTGTGTGTGTGTGTGTGTGTGTGTGTGTGTGTGTGTGTAACTTCAGTTCATCCGTATGTCAGTGCAAATTCTCACTTCCCTGTATCAATGCAAAGAGGGTCGTACCAGCTGAAGCTCTACGCATCTCTTTATCCTGCACTCAGTTCCTCCCCTCCCATCATCCCTCCGACCGAGTGAAGAACTGAAGCGTCGTGAAAACAAATGGAGGTTGTTTTTCTCCCCTCCCCTCCCCTCCCCCCTCCCTCACTCCTGCCCTCTCCCCTAATCCACATCCTCCAGCTTCTCCTCCTCCCGTCCTCTGTCTAGATGAAGTACTCCTTCTTGTCCTCTGCTCCGGAGTGGCCTCCCTCTGCGTTGATGATGGCCGTGTCCGCGTCGGGGGCGTCGTCCGAGCCCTTTGCCTCGTGGGTCAGATACGTTCCTGTGGAAGGAGAGAGTCGAAGAGACGAGAGAGAGAGAGAGAGGGAGAGGGAGAGAGAGAGAGAGAGAGAGAGAGAGAGAAGGGAAGGAGAAATAAGATTGCTGAGGCAGTAAAAGTCAAACGGACAAACAGACAAAAGGTCACGGACTGTTATAAACAGTGGAGTGGCGAGATGTTCCAATATGATGTCTAAATTATAACTTCAGGTGCTTTTGATAACCTTTGATGCTTTTCTTTTCTCTATTGTTGTTGAATTACTATGTAGTAAAGTGTTCTCTAGTTTGTGGGAACGCTAGGACACAAAAAGTCCAGAGAACTAATAAAAAGAATGTGTTTATCTGGATACCATGCAGGATTTGTCCATGAAGAGGTATTTTTTGGTCACAACTCAGGAAAAAGTCAGTTAAAGTTTTCTTTTATTTCCCCGCCAATCCTGTGTCTGCAGGTCCAAAGACATTTAGATGGATCGGTTAAAAACTGGGCTAAATTCAATTGAAAAGTGAACATTTTTAGACATCTATAGGTTATATGTATCAGTAGTTTTCACAGCGTTTCAATGAATGTATTTCAATGTTTAGTTCAAAGTTAAATATATAGTATAATATATTTTTTTGAAAACAGTTGAAACTCTAGACCAGTGGTCCCCAAACTAAGGCCCGCCTCCACATTTGGCCCGGCCCCCTGAACAATACCAGAGACGCATTATGATTTTTTTTCAGTCTGGCCACGCAAATCCTAGACTAGCCCCTGTCAAATAGAACGGAATAATGGCGAAAAGGTTAGGTAAGAGAAAAATTGATTCAGAATGCAGGGTATTTAACCTGCAGTGGTCAAACGATTATTTTTTTGTTCAATGCAAAGAAAAGGCTGTTTGTCTCATCTGCCAAGAGGCGGTGGCGGTATTCAAAGAATACAATCTGCGCCGACACTATGAATCCCGTCACAAAGACAAGTATGATAACTTGCAAGGCCAAATGCGAGCAGACAAACTCTCAAAGCTAAAAAGTGGACTGTTAGCTCAGCAGAATACATTTGTACGCCAAGCTCAGCTGAACTTTTTTCTGTGAAGATCCCGGAAAGGGTTATTAATATTTGGTTATGTGTGGCTTTCTGGAAAACAATAAATGTTTACATTTAGGCACCCCTGCGATCGTCACACTTTTTCTGTTACAAACTGACCCCGGCCCCCATCAGAGAAGGGAAAAGTTATGTGGCCCTCACAGGAAAAAGTTTGGGGACCCCTGCTCTAGACATCTAAAAGCTTTTCAGCCCAAGATATCGAGACGTCTTTCAACCTCCAAATCCACAAATCAGTACTTAAGTACTCCCAAAGCCCCCCAAAAGGGCTCCATCAAGCCTTTGTCATCCAAGTGAAACCCTGTCCCGTGTTTCAGGGAGTTGATATTCTCCAGGTGACTTTCTTGCTAAGATTCAAAGAGCAGCTTCACGGCTTCTTTTTGCTGTTTTTAGACATATGCTTATTTTCATGTTCATACTTGTATTTTGGGTTATAGAACGTGTTAACATGCTTCAATGTTCATAAAGCACTTTATTTTTCTCATATTGTCTGTCTGAGTATACCTGTATTAAACCTCCGTGCGCCTGTCTTTTTTTCCCCTGCAATACGGGACCTTTAACGAGATCCAAACTTTGGTTAAAACCTTGGAAAGTATTGCTTTGTGAGGACTATCCTCTGAGTGCACATATAGTTGTTTCATCGATTGCTTTTCTGCTTCATTAGTGAGAACTATCTGCATTTACTCTCACATAATGGCAATGAAATGACAGGGAATGACCCATTTTCATGTACTACGGTCCGTGTAATTGCCCGCTCCTCTGCTTGCCCCTGAACTCGTACACATTTAGTCACCAGACAGTGAGGAGCTTCACGCTATCACCCCCCTGATCCTACCCTCCTCTACACAGGTGCATTAACCAACCTGGAGGGAGTCACTAGGTGCAGCGACACGGACACGATCCCTCACAGACTCGGCATCTGTGAACACTGGCCACCAAGTGTTCAATATTCTGGACCAGCTGTGGCGCACTGGGGCGGCGGGAGGTGGGCGAGTGTTTATCAACCGAGCCACCTGGGAGCTGAAATGCGTTTAGTGCCTTTTAAATTTCACCTGTCTCCGGCTGGAGCTGAGACATTTGAATTTGCTTTGTTCTTGTTTGTTTGTGTGCTTAAAAAGGGTGTTTTTGAGAACTGAATAAGAGTGAAATGAAAGACAAAGAAACACTGTTTTGTTGTCTCCCACGCACAGAGCACACGAGCAACAGGGAAACTAACCAACATCATGAACGGGAAGCGTTTCGGTCCAAATGCATCACTTTATTCCCAATATTTGACTTTATTTACTACGCTGCTGAAATCTCGCTAGCGTCAGGAAATCTTATCTCACAGGCAGCTGAACTAAAATGTATAAAAAGGCAATGTATAAACATTCACTTATTGTCTTTCATTCAATCTATGCTTTGAGAGTAGAATAGGTTTATGCACATATACGTATGAGCGCATTTGCATCTCCGTGCATTTGTATTCATATGCATGTTTGTACGTGTGAGATCCAATCTTGGTACGCATGTATCCATATTTATGCCAGTATATCTCATGCATGCATGCATGAGTGCGTCCCCGTGTATCTGTGTGGGTGTGCGAGCAGGTGACCTTTGTGTCTGATGAGGTATCTGCCGAGGACGATGAGGAGGCAGAGCAGGATGAAGACGATAACGGCAACCACCCCTCCGATCACGGCGTGGTCCACACCCGAAGAAGTCGACATGGCTGTGGGGTCTTAAGAAGGAGGGTTTCGGGAGGGAGAGGAGAAAGGAGAGGAGAAATGGTCGTGTGGTAAAGATAAGGGAAGGGGAGAATCGATAAGAAAGAAAGAGACAAAGAGAGATAAGAGCATGAGGGATAAATAAGGGGAGAGAAGGGAAAGAGAGACAGAGATTTAGAGGGAGGAGGGGGGAGACGTATGAATATTGGTGGAAACAGGAGACAGATGATGAAAGGCAGCAGAAACAGAGAACGAGAGAGAGAGAGAATAATGGGGAGAGTGACAGAGAGAAGGCAGAAAAAAAAGAACAGGGGAGCGGAGAAGACTTGTCAATATATAATGCCCCGGCACAGCGGCAAACCTTCAGAAGACAAAGACAAGGATATGAAAAGAAAAAAAGAAAAGCCAGGCGAAAGAAAAAAGGGGGCCACCACGTCACCCTTCATTAAAGATTGTTCGTGACTAACATGCAACAGGATTGCAAAGTGTACCCACCAAGTCCCACCAAGTCCCGAGCACTTGTAAGGACCTTGTGGGAACAAAGGCTGCTGATGTCGGGTGAACTCACTGCCCCCTTTTGTGCTCTTCTGTGGACTAAGACGCTCTGAAAACACTCAGTCGAGAGGAATCCGAGGCTGGACTAACAAACCAGGGAATGTGGGGCAACTGCTCCGGCACCCCAAAAGCCCCCCCGATTCTGATTCTGTGAGCATTTGATTTGATTCAATCGTCTGCGAGTTTAATCCAGCCACGGCGGATCCCAAATTATAAAGACAGTAAACTCAAGAATATTTTCTGAAAGTTTAGTTAACAATTGCCGTCCGACAAGCTGAAAACAAGACCCCCCCCCCCCCCCCCTTTTCCTCGTCTCTAAAAGGCTGAGATGCAAGTTTTTCACCCAACAGCAGAGATTTGATATTTTCAGTTTGCCTCACTTCAGCCACTTTAGCTACTCGCCGCTCAGAGGAGAAAGCAATCAATGCAGAAATAATTTGATACATCATTTATTTCGCCTGACTTTTCAAACCGGATCAGACGCTGGGTGTCATTTTTGAAAGGCACAACCGTAAAAATAGACTTTTTTTTTTCTTTTTTTTAGACGGAATGTAAAGGAAAAGGAGTTGGAAAGAAGAGACTGCACTTTGTGAATGTTTGAGGGGTCAAACCAATGTGAAGGGAAAAGGACTCAACCGGGCATATGGGTAAACAGCTAGCTTATACACCCAACAGCCCCTGACAAGCAGAGAAATGAAGGCCAAACTGAATCTGAAGAGGGAAGGAACACATTACAACCAGCTGGGACACAAAATGATGGACTGAACGGCCAATTTTGGAGGAAAACAGTCACATTTCAGCCAGTTAGCGAAGTGAAGGGGCATGACAACAGCCAGCCAGAGGCCAGCCACAGACAGAGAACAGAGAAAAGAGGGGAGGGGTGGTGGGGAGAGGGGAGACTCTGAGCACCAGTCAGAATGAGACACACACACACACAGAAAGTCAAACACACACACACACACTCTGGCTGGCCGGCGTGGAGGTGAGAGGGGCATGCTGACGAGGCGAGACTGAGAATGAGCCCATAAATCAGCATCAAAGGAAAGCAGACAAGACCCAAGAACACCTCGAAGCCCGGAACCCCCACCCCACCCCACCCAGCACACACACACACACACACACACACAGACACAGACACAGAAAAAAACGCACATATATAGAGACACACACAAAGAGGAAGTGGAACACTGTGTATATGACTTGTACCACTTAAGGGGTCATGCTCGTGTGTGCGTAGATAGATGTTAGTGCCCAATGTGAACATGTGTGTGTGTGTGTGTGCATGTGTGTGTGTGTTTTGAGCCTGTGCCTGAATGTATGGGCAACAACAAAGCCTTACGTGGGCAGCAGTGTGAAATATTCATCCCTCCGCTCTGAAGTTCAAAGTGTCCCTTTTTTTTGTTTTTTTTCCAGAGTGACAGGTGGCAAAAACAGACAGAGCTACAGACAGTCAGACCTACAGGTCCACAGACAGACAGACAGCTGGACGAAAAGTGAGAACGACAGAAAGTCAGAACGACAGATGACTGGTGGAAAAGTTATACCTGCACTGTTGTCGGCAGCATCTTCTCAAGTGGATGAGTAGATGGGTTGTTTGATGTTTAGATTGATGGATGAGTGGATGGATGGATGGATGGTTGGTGAGACGAGTGGAGGAGTGTGTGTTTGGGAGGTTCGTGGGTGGGGTTAGGGATTATCAACAGGAGGAAAGAGGAAAACAAGAAAAATAAAGACATGAAACAGCTGTGAAACGGGCACACGAATGCACTTTTCCTTCATTGTGCTTCTGCAATTCTTCTCTCGCTGTCAGCTTTGAGTATGTGTCTGTGTTTGCGAGTGTGTTTGTGAATGTAAAACAAACTCCCAGTATCCTTGACTGCTACACGATGCAAGCACAGTTTGTGTATTGAGAAGAAAAAAAAGAAGCAAAGTAGTAGCTTGAATGGTGTTTGTTTTTCCACTCCATTACTAAGCTTCTCGCATCTCTTTTGTTTGCAAGTGTGTGTGCAAGTGTGTAAACTCAGATGGTTTTACCTGTGAAAGTGTAAACTCCATCCAGCCGGACGGAAACTGAGGGAGTAAGGGAGGAGAATGGGGAGGGGGAGGAGGGATTGCCGGTGGACGGAGCGATGCTCGCGGAGGAAGGGGGAGGAGGGGAGGAGGAGGGAGAGAGTGGCAGGTCGGGGAAGAGGGCGTTGGAGAGGGTGGTGGTGGAGAATTCGGAGATGGTGGTCGACGCGTCAGCCGCGGCGGGGTCGGGGGAGGAAGAGGTGGAGGGGGAGGTGGGGGTGAGGTCAGGAGGGGAGGAGGAAGTGGAGGTGGAGGTGGGGGTGAGGTCAGGAGGGGAGGAGGAAGTAGAGGTGGGGGTGGAGGCGAGGTCAGGAGGGGAGGAGGAAGTGAAGGTGGAGGTGGAGGCGAGGTCAGGAGGGGAGGAGGAAGTGGAGGTGGAGGCGAGGTCAGGAGGGGAGGAGGAAGTGGAGGTGGAGGCGAGGTCAGGAGGGGAGGAGGAAGTGGAGGTGGAGGCGAGGTCAGGAGGGGAGGAGGAAGTGGAGGTGAGGTCAGGAGGGGAGGAGGAAGTGGAGGTGGAGGCGAGGTCAGGAGGGGAGGAGGAAGTTGGAACAGAGCTGGAGCTAGAGAAGACGTCAAGAGGAGAGGAGGTTGGGGGGGAGGAGGTGGAGGAAGAGGGAGAGGTTGGAGAGTCGAGGAGGGACAGGGTGGTGTCTGGGGAGTCTGGGTCCAAGGGATCTTGGAAGGAGGAGGAGGAGGCATAGGAGGAGGATGAGGAGTGGGAGAGAGCAAGCAAAGCGCAAAAATGGCCACGGATCGAACGCACGGGACAGATAATAGTGAAAGGGAAAAAAGCGCAAGAACGAGCGAAAGCAGTTGGATGGCAAGCGGTGGCGTTGGTGATGGTGGCGCGGTTGGATGAGAAAAAAACCCAAAAATAACGGGAGGAAAGAAACGAAAGAAAATCAGAAGAGAAAAAAGATGGAAGTACAAGCAAAAGCCACAACAAACGACAGAAATAAAGAAACGTGATGAAGAAAAGCAAAAGAAGAAGACATCTCCCCTCTTCCCCACCACACATTTTTCATTCTTCCTTCCTGCTGTTCACTTTTCATTATTACCTTGCACCAGGAGTGTGTACTCCCCCTGGCTGTTCCCTATGCCGTTGTCAGCAAAGCAGAGGTAGACGCCATTATCTGATTTATTGAGCCTCTCGAAGTGCAAGAAAGCACCGTCGACTTTGGCCATCGGGGGGAGCTCTCCGTCCTTCTTCTCCCATTTGAAGGAGGTGGGCCTGTTGAGACAGGAGAGAGAAAGAGAAGACATGAAGAATGAGTTGAACTGTACATGCTCTGCAAATTCAAAAAATAAATAAAGAAAAAAAGTATACTAAGTAAAAGTAAAAATCAAAAGAGGGGAAGGGAGCAATGACAAGCGCTGCAGGACAAAGAAAAATAATGATGAAATGATCAAGGGTGAGGTATAAATTGAAAGAAAAGAAATGGTTGGAAGTGAGGGGAGGCTTGGAGGAATGAAGACGGAGAAAAGAAAAGATGAAACCAGGGGAGGAGAGAAAGTGATAACAAATAAGAGAAAGAGATGGATGTTGCAGTAAGAAAAGAAGGGACTGAGGGAGAGAATGAACGATGGACAGAGTTGAGGAAAGTTGTCGCAGCAGACGGTAAAAAGTGGGAAGAAAAAAGGAACGATGAAGAAAATGATGGAAAGGAGGACGGGGTTGGGAGGAGTGGCGCAGCTGGAAAAAAAGAAAAGAGATTAAAAGAGATGGAGGGAGAAGAAGACAACAGAACGAAGATCAGCATTTCAAATCAGCCTGCGTTAAAAAAAAAAAGAAAATCCATTCTGCATAACAGATTGTGTATGAGAGAGATAGCGAGACGTGTCTTGATAAAAGAATCAATTATGTAAATGTACGAGTCCTTAAGGGCTGTACAGTAATTACAATGACGGGGAGACTGAAACGGGGACAGAGCTGAATGGGCCGGACTGATTAATCGCTCTTGGAAATGTGGGAAAAAAACCTCAGCGACACCTAAAGGTGCAATCTGTAGACTCGTGATGGAGGCCAGGTGGCCTTTTGTGCTTGGAAAGGCACGAACAATACATCTCTAAGACCAATATCTTAAATTCCAGTCGGATGTTTCTAAAAATTCAAATAATTCTGTCTGTTGATGCTGCCGGGCAAAAATTGAAAGCTAATGAGAAACATCGTCTGCTCCCTTGACACCTGCTGCTGAGCAAACACTTGGGAGAGTGTGGACTTTAGTATGAAGCTCAAAGATTTTGAATACGTGTCTTTTTTAGGAATATAAATCTTGAAAAAGAAGAAAAAGAAGAGCTTCAGCGTTCAGTTAGCTGTCCTGAGGCAAGTGAATTTTAAAGCCATGAAGTTCAAAACAAGCGTGTCATGGTCATGTTTGGCTACATCGTCTGGTTACCTGCAATAAAACGGAGTCAGCTGTTGTATTCCACCGCCTCCAAATGTTGGATAATATGCAATTAACTGAACAATTAACTTCGCATTCACAGGCAGTAACTGGTGCAGTGTTATTATACACATAATGCTCAAAAGTCAATCGCTGTATTACGGCAGGTGGTTTAAGTGCGGGAAGCTGATTGGTCAGACCGCGCTGATGATTCCCACCATGCACGAGTGTCTAAAAATCTACGTTTGTATTCATGGCTACGAGCTCTAGGTGGAAGCTTCTCAATTAGCACGCATGCATTAATAAACACTGCACAAAAGTCATGATACGCTTGAAGACATTCGTTATTGCAATTATGGGTACTTTGGAGGTGCATATTCCTCCCTCTCCCAGCTGTAATTATTATCACGGTAAAGAACGCGCTGTTGGGTGTTTTTGCTAAATTGTAACACTTATTTCTACCAACAGTATCTGTTGTGTGATCAGGTCTTTTTACAGTTAGAGGTTATTGAAGGATGGAGCTGGTATTACGTTATATTCTTCTCATGTTCAACAAACCAACTCTCATTACTACCCTGTCTGAGCCACTCAGTCCCAAGGCCGTTGGTTCCAGAAGAAGACGGACATATTTAAAGCTGCTCTCGTCAATCTTTTCATAAAAACAATGGATGAAATGACTAATCGTCCGTCTCCGCGCTTCACCTCAGTGGAGTGTTTCAGCTTTTCTCAGCTCTTGCTTTTACAGCTCGCAGTTTAATGTTAATGTTGCTCCGTGTCTGCCAGCTGGGTAAATAAACAAGCCCCTGTTTGCATACTCGTCGGCTATAAAAACTTTTATAAGGTGATAGAATGCGTTGTTTACAACATGTTGCGCTGCCCCTATGTGGACAAAAGCATGAATTATTGTATCTTTTCAAAAAAGGGCGTACTATGTTCTTTTAAAAGAGCTGAGAACTAGCAGCGCGAACTCAAACAGGAGCACAAATAGTGCTTTTGTTGGGGGACTATTTTGAGCTGCGGATTAATACACGTTCGGTTGCACTAGTGACAGCCTATAACTAAAATAAACCATCATAACAACAGTCATCGAGTGCCATAATGTGTCTCACTGATGAGTTTGGAGCAGAATAAACTTCATTAGACTTTAACTACTGAGGCAATACTTCGCGATATTCCGGCATTAACTGTCACATTTAAAAACGAAGAATGACATCATGTTGATAATACACATAATGTTAATATCATGTAAAAGAATCATTTTACATATACAGTAATGATTACAGACTCTCCACATTATTTTAGTATTTTGGGTGTAATGTAACAAAATAAACAAAGGACAAGATCAATTGGTAGCATTATCATTATCGCCAGATATCGGTATCATGACTTCCTATGGCCCCGATGACCGTTTAGAGAAAGTCTGACATTGTGACGGCTCTACTTGTGAGTAATACATTCCTTGTTGGTTTTGGTCCTTCGTGGGATTTGTTAACAGCGAGAGAAATATAGCATGTGGCCGGCCTTATCCTGTTACAGGTTGCAGATTACTGTAATCCTGTTACATGTCACCTGCCGTATTCTAACCCCGGTCATGACCTTGCTCACACGAGGAAGCTTTGCACGCAATACATCTCCGTTATGCAAAGGCTTTTTAACTTCAAAATGTAAAAAGTCTCGGTTAAATGATTCAAGCTCAGATATGTGATGCAAGCACTCCCGGGCCGTGCTGATGGAATAAACGGGAAATATAAAAAAAGAATGTCGAGCACAAATTCCTTTCTCTTCTATTAGAAAGCTCTTGCTGCCGGGCGTCAAGGAAACACAGTATTGAATTTGATACGGTAAGTTATTCTTTTGAACCTGACGGGATGTGACCACGGAGAGAAAATAGTGTGTATCACGGAGCGGAGTGTGACGTTCGGTGAGTTTGATTGGGGAGGGCAGCTCGAGGGGAGGAGAGGGATCCGAGTGGCTGGGCGTGCCGTGTGGAAAGGTGTCGTCGCGGTGATTGGGTTTTGACTGACAGCTCCGGGGGCAACCTGTATCTGATTTGATTGGACACTAGATCATCCACAAGCGGCGGTGCACACAGCTGAACGTGGTCCCCTTCTCTAAGCATGCGCACACACGCACACACACTTTCTCTCCCTCTCTGACTTAGTCATTCGTTGCTTGTCACCAAATCTTTCCGTCTCCTCTCCGCCCACGCTTCTCTCCGCTTCCCTCCATCTCTCCGTCTCCTGTCGGTTTGTTTTCTCTCCCCCTCTACCTCTCCTTGCCTTGTCATTTGTTTTTTTTTTGCAGCGATCTCACAGTTTCTCTTTTCTCTTTAGCCTTATTTTTCCTTTCTACATACAGCCTCTGCCACTCAGTGTACACTTTATGTAAAACCCTCTCTGTGTATCGGGATCCCAGCGGGAGCTGAACCCTGGCACTGCCAGGGCCATTTTGAACTACAGAGAACCGTTCATTAGCATTGAACATGACTATGTTTTGTATTGAACATACATAATTCACTGGCCACTTTCATCCACAAATAAATACATTATAGCATAGAGGTGGTCCCCGTGGGAATTGAACTCCGGGCCGCGGCACACTGTTCACGCCTTGCTTTTCTGCTGTCGATAATTTATCGACTCCCTTACTGCCTGTTAAAGCACGTCCATGTCATGACAGCCACCTCCTCCTGCCCCGCCCCCTATCTGTTCCACCTGCCAATCAAACTAACCGGCTAGTCCTATTCCTCGCCACTCCTGTGATGAGCCGACAGGGGAGGAGAGAGGGGAGAGGGGAGGGAGGTGACAGGAGAGCAGAGCTGGAGGGAGAGGACGAGGAGGCGGGAGGGGGAGTTTAGGGGGGGGAAAGGTGCGAGGGGAGATAGAGCAGAGTTATAGGATAGGACGGGGAGAGGAGGGCAAGGAGGCATCGTGACAAGACGGAGAGGAGCGAACGAGCCGTGAGTGACACGGCGGCGGAGAGATAACTGATGATGGAGGGATGGAGGGAGGCAGGGAGAGGAGAGGAGAGGAGAGTGGATCGATAGGGCTGGTTGGCTGAAGGTTCATCTATAATGCAGAAAGGCCACGGGGAAACAGAGCATTTGGGTAGGCAGGATTTAAGACGGGGAGGGTTGCAGGTTGTTGTGTCTGTGAGTATCGGAGTTATTGCTTTCACACTGTATCAGTGGACACGCGAGAGCTTGTACAAGCAGATGTTTTTTTTCCGCTAACGGCGCCCATGTGTGTGTTTGTGTACGTGTTATGTTTGAACAAGTGCTTTCTTGCAAGAGAGGATGTCAGAAACGAAACGTGGAGATGCGTAATTTGACACTTTTTTTCAGTCTCTAAATGTGTGTGTGTCTGCGTCTTCATATGCTGGTCTAAAGGGCCTCTGGAAATCTACTGAGACCCTCTGGGGTAAGGACAGCAACACCCAGCCTGCTCTGTTTATTAGAGTCAGGGCTTCCATCAGTACATTAGTACGAGCGAAAAAGGCCTGTGAGAGAGGAAGCACTGGCCTTGTATAAATGATAGTCTATCGGGTAATTCACTCGGCATACGAACAATAGTGGTTCAAGAGATGGAGCTGAAAGATGATACGGGCCGTGAAGAGGCGATAAAAAGGCTACAAGCACTGTGAGAAAGACAGTTACATAAATCCTAAACTGACTGTCCATCAGGAACTGTCCTCACCAGAAGAATCTGTGATTATGTTTGAACAATCAAAGATACCGACCTTGCGTCGTCCTACGAATAAGCGAAGGTGGAAGTAGCATGATGTCATAGCATCTCATAAAGTGTGGGACCTTGACACCAACAGCCAAAGACGGTTTCTTCTAACCGCGAGCCGAACCTTCACCAATCAGGTGGTTAGTTAGTTGCTTAAACGTAACCAGACCTTGACCATGGAGGTGGCAGGTCAGAATAAAACCGAGTCAACACTTCACTGAAGCTCAATTGTGAATTACATTTGCAACGTTCACCATACAGATTTGCCACATGAACCACTGTTGTGCTGCTGTGGCTGTGGCATACAGAATGTACCACGTGTACTATTAGGTCGTCTTTCTCGTCAGTGGAATGTGAGCATGAGAGGAAGAAAGTCTTAGTTATGTCGCAAACTGCCTGAAGTTATATTGAAGTAAAAAACACTAGCTAATGAGTGTCAGTCGGCAGGAGACTGTGTATATGTGCAAGGGTGCATGTGGTGTCTACATTGTGTGTTTGAAAGTGTGTATGCACACAGACAGACATGGTGTGAATGAGACGTGCGTGTGCACGTGTGTGCGTGCGTGCGTTCCTTACTCGGGGTTGGCGTTGCCCGAACACTTGAGATGAAACTTCTCCCCCTCTCTCGGCAGATTGCTCTCAGGCACGATCTGCACGTTAGGGGAATCTGTAAGTGGAAGACAAACACACAGAGACACAGAGACACGCACACACACGCACACACACACACACACACACACATTATAGTTACATAACACAGGACTCATAAGCGCGCAGACGGGAACCGACAGTCTCATTCATCCCCGTCTGAAATCTACTCCCATCTGCATCCTGTAGGCGTCCCCGTCTCTCTGCCTCCCACCATGACATAACCCCCTTACACAACGACATCACTTTCCCTCAGCGATGCGGCGCTGCCGCCTCGCCCACAGGGTGGCAGCACCGACACAGACTCCGACGTGGCTCCATTTATGGTTTTCATTTCAGATGATAAACCTGCTCCTCTTATTCACAGTGACTCAAGTCTGATCAGGTGCGCCAGCAGAGGAAGGTTAAATTCCTGCGTGGTCATTATTACAGGTAGCTGATGTGAAACTATTGCAGCAGAGATCAAACCGCAAAGGAGGAAAATGTGACTCCGCTGCCTAATAAAGGAGAATAGCAAAGGCGGAAATATTAAAAAAATAAAGGCAGCAGTTTGAGGTTTAACTTTGCATCTCGCCTCTCACGTCCGTCTGTCCTCTACTCCCCCAGCATCCTCTGTGACTCCTCTCCTCCCCAATTTCCCCGGTTGACTCACACAACACCCGCAGAGCGCGCTCGCTCCTCTTGTCCCCCGGCGCGAGAGAGAGATGGTCGACGGCGCAGGTGATGAGGGCGTTGTCGTCGCTGCGGCTCACGTCCAGGGTGAGCTCGCTGCTCACGTTGTACGTGGGATCGTCTGGAATGGACTCCACCACGTTTGGACGTCCTGAGTTGGAGAGGGATGAGAGAGGGGGGGAGGGACAGTCAAGAGGAAGGTGTCTGCAGCTTAACCAGGGACACTATCAACACCAGTACAACGCAGACACACACACACAAATACCCACATACACTAAGGCACGTACACTAAGGCACCGAATAAGGTTCCTTTACTGTAATTAGGATGGTTTAATGTTGTAGAACTGTGCAGAGCTGCAATGACCTCCATTTGTTCCAATTAAATGAAGAATGCCTTCTGTGCGGTTACCTTGTGCCCCTGGGTGTTTCGCACGGCTATCTGTCATTATATGCCACAGACTCTGTGCGTCTAACAGTGCGTTTACTCACATTTCTAGAGCAATATCACACCTTTTCTCTTACTGCTCAGTGCTGACTCATCCGATGGTGTACACACAAATGTTTTATCCAATAAAATGCCATCACGGATTTTAGGACGACCCTATAAGCCATCGTATAAAACCTGCAGATCCATCTTTGCCTTCAAGGTAACTCGGACTAGGAGGCAGCAGCCACATGAGGTCTGAGGTGTTCTACAAGTAGTAGATCAACATAAAATGTATCAACAAGTTTTATGATTCATTAATGTGTTGTAAAGTTATTAATTTAGCTTAACCTCCAGCCTCTTAAAAACGTGAGCGTTTACTGCATTTCTACGTTTTACATTGAATATCTTTCGCTTTTTTGAACTGAAGTGATTTGAAAACACCACCTTGGGATCTGAAATCATTACGATGGGCGTTCTCCTCTCTTTTCTGATATCTTACAGCCTAAGCTATTAATCTATTAATCAAAAAGCTCATCTCGAGACAGCCGTTAGCTGCAGCCCTTAATATGCTCCATTTCCCAAAGTGCTGTGATTTTGGTCGAATTGACTTAAACGTACGCATGCGTGACAGGGTCTAACTAACAACTGCAGACTGTGTGAGAACAGTTTAATACGGTCAATAAAGTTATCACATCCTGTCAGTCGTGCACTCTGCCACAACATCCTTGTCCGTGAGGAAACACGGACAGAGAAGACGTCCATCTCACAGCTCCTTCATGGCATCGTCAAAGCTGCAAAAGTCAATGTTGCATGTTGTTAGCTCCTAATGGCAGCCAGAGTGAACTGAAAATTTCAGTTCCCTCAGTACCCAGAACTCCTGTAATGTAGCATCAGTAAACTGCTCACAGCACGCTCGTGTTTTCTAACCAGGCCAGCCTGTGATGTTTCATGCAGAAGGACACCAAAGGGACGACAGAGGCCAAAGATCTAATGTTGCTAAGTCCAGCTTTCTTTGGACTCACTTGCTGTTGCTTAGGAGACAGCTCGTATTTCGTTCACTGAGTACGAGGAAGCAACTAAACCCGAGCACAGAATCTTATTTTGTTTTTGGGCAAATAACGAGAATCTACAGCATCTTAACGGCAATCTGTTGCAGCCATGCTTGTTTCTTTTTTAGAGCGATGAAACAGGTCTGTTTTTATGATGTAATATTGTGCACAGATTGTCACATTGAGACGTTTTACATTTGATGTCGTCTTCCCTTTGCATTTTTTGGCAGCAGCCGCAGCAGTCTGTGCAGGAGGAAGAGAATAAAGGAAGAGCTGTGCAGGTGCTAGCGGGTCTGTGGGGCAGCAGCACCGGAGTTACACCAAGTATGAAAGCATCAACACTGTCATCCGGATCTAGCACTCTATTGTAAGAAAAGAAAAAAAACATAAAAGTGGGTGGTCGGACCGTGAAAGTGGTTGGTGAATCTTGGAAAGTGGACCAGAACCTTATCACTTTCTCTTGCGTGGAGTGACACGCACACACACACACACACACACACACACACACACACACACACACACACACACACACTCGGGCTTGCACACACAAGCATGGGCACATGTAGGTCAAGCTTATGAATAACATATACACAGAGGAGACAGAGATAATGGCAGGGGAGAAGATTGGAAAACACACGCAGACCCTCCTCCTCCCTCCTCCTTCCTCCTCCTCCTACAGAGAACTCTTCTAATACCACTGCATCTAATGACATCGCTCGTTATATTACCATAACCAGTCCTCTGACCCGCAGAGAAAATTAGTTTACCTTCCAGGTGCATTTCAATAATCCTACGCCACTCAGAGGAGTCCTTACGTCACACACTCTCTCTCTCTCTCTCTCTCTCTCTCTCTCTCTCTCTCTCTCTCTCTCTCTCTCTCTCTGTCGCTGTCTCTCTCTCTCTGCACACACAAACAGACAGTATACAGCCTTTATTAAAGACCGTGGATCTCCAAAACCAGACCTGGGAATGAATAAAAAATCCTGTTTGTTTTCAAATCATACAATTGAGCTTTAATAAGTTTTTCAGGTCAAAAAAGTCATGGAAGTGACTGAGAAAAGAAATAAGATGCAGTCACAAGACAGCTGTGGATCACATTTCCTCATAATTCACATTTCCTCAGTTCATTATTCGATAATTAGAGTAGATTTGCATGTCAGGTGCAAGTGGAGCAACAAGCGTATCGGGCTGGGAAGCAGCAACATGTTGTCACACTGGATTAGGTAACTAACAGACTCCCTCCCTTAAAGGGCCAGTTCATCCAAATTGCAAAACAAATTCATGTTTCAGCCACGCAAAGCAGTTTTTCTTCCCGTCGAGGTTTTCAGATATTCGTCTTTGATATATCTGTCTCTACGCATTTAAAATGGAGTTGAATTCAATTTCAATTGTGCTGCACACAGCAGTGGAAAGGGAATTTCCCTCACATCCCGGTGTTTTACTCTACTTAATCCACAGAACAGGCTGAGAACAGTTTTTCATACTCGGTAAAACTTCTCTGTTAAGAAGTAGTGCCAAAGGAAACTGTGCCTAGTGTGTTTTGTGGAGAGTAGACTTGCACCGATTAGACTTTTTAAGTCCTGATACAAATACCTGGGCTTTGAGTATCGGCCGATAGCGAGTACCGATACGATACCAGTTTAATTAACAAGCTGTGTCTCACTGTGTGGAAGAGACTGAGGTCATTCTTTGATGTGTAAGGCAACATCAGGCTTGACTTAAACAATGCTTTCTTAACTACGCAAAACAAAATATAACAAATAAATACATATATATATATATATATATAGATATAAATGTACTCTCTTGTTATCTAATATAATAATGGCTTTAATATACGATTACCAAACCTCTGTGTTAGGGATAAGTCAAAACCTGGAGAAATAAACTGAAAACTAAGTAAGTGAGAACCTTAAACGGTATTAAAAGCAGCTAGAATAATTTTTATATTCAGACTGCACACTAGCATATCTGTCCAACTCCAAACGGCAGACAGACGCAGTTAACGGCAAGCTGGTGATCGTAGAGGAGCGTTTAGCAGCTCCATATTTACCTGAAGACAGAGATGAAAGAGGGTGGATATTGGACTTGCATTCATCAGGTGGACACAAACACGTAAATACGTCTATTTAGGCAAAAGTTTGCTTCTGCGCCACGTTTGACATTTATATGACATCTGTATAAGCTGATTAAATGTGAATGAGCTTGTTCCTGCTGCTCCAAAGCAGCCAAAGAATCAATTAATGTGCAAAATATAGAAAGCTGTACACTCTATCTGGTGAACAGGTCTGTACGTTGACAAGCATATTGTAGAACAGACCATGCAACAGAAAATGTGCTGTAGAGCTGAGGGTGTGGAGGTAAAAATAAAAGGTGTGAGAAATGGTATAAAAGAAACGGAGCTCTCATCCGTCAGCATAAATTAAAACCCAGACATATCTGCAGAGAAGCGTCGATACAGAGAGCTGCAGGAATGAGTCTCTAAACTTCCACTTCCCTCGTCTCCAATTCAAAGGGTTTTTATGAATGGGGTTTTGGTCGGATCCCCGAAATAAGGTCTGCGGTCAACACAAGCTTGAGTGATTGTAACGTTTAAATACCCGAGTTGTGAATTTTGAAGCTTCCACGTGTCTTAAAAAAAGGCCCTCGCTGTCTAGTAGCTAAACGAGACTATAAAACATCACGACGAACACGGGAACACAAGTGCACATGCAGCACTGAGCTACATGTGGTGTAAGATTATATTGCTTAACAAAAATGTGCAAGTAACAGAGCTCATTTTATGTAATAATCCAAAAAGCCAATGGAAGAATCCCATTGGCTTTCTGTCTGAGGAACCAGTGCGAAGCTAACTTCCAGGCTGGCCTACACAAATGCGTCATCCCTGCAGCACTCGATATACGAGCCTCTGTCAGAGAGCTCACAGCCCAGTACTTAACCTAGTTTAATGTAAACCTGCCGACATCCTCAAGTCACAATGTTTGGTTCATTTATAGTGTACATTTATGAAATCATTACCTTGTCACATGATTCATTACCATCGAAAACAGTTCAAAAGTTTACAGTTCACAAAAATAGCTAATAATTACAAAAACATATATCCTCAAAGTAAAGTTATTAATTACTGATAAATCATGAAGTATATTATTCCAGCATTAGTGGTGTGTGTGGGGGTTTCTCCCTCTTACATATTTTAGCTCGACAATACTCCAGCACTCGCTAACAATTTAATAGGATGTATGTACTTCTTATTAAAACTTCCATTCCTCCAATAAAAAGGTGGGCAACCGGCACATCCCTGAGACTAACTTCCCCCAAGGTGGTGATGGGATGCAGATGAGGAGCTGGTGCTGTTGATGCTTCAACCCTCGAGCGTACAATCCACCGTAAAACAACCATATTAGTAGAATCAAACAAGTGGATGCAGCAGTTACTGCGTCCAGCTTGTTTGGCCCCTTTAAGGCTGGAGATGTGTGCTCTGTTGTGACATCAGTTTATGGATTAGAGCTGAATCATTAGGCACATAATCGATGAGTGGCTGGAACCCCAAATCATTTAGTCGCATAACGAGATGTAAAATGTAGTTTTCATAATCAAAGAAGTGAATCTGCCAGTGCTTCCTGTGTTTTGAATGCAGATTCAACTGTGTGATATCTTGCGAGACGCTGAAACACTGATGTGGAGGAGAAATTATCCATACAAATTGTAATTTTAATGCCGTAAATACTGCTCAAAGATTTATTACAGTAGAAGGTTTTTGCAATCTTTGCTAAGTCCACACCAATTTTGTTAATCAAGCTACCATTTCAAAACATTTATAGAAACAGCGTTCATGAGCGTGTTTCTGCCTCTCAGAGGTAAGAAGCTGCAGCTTGTCTTAGTTCATTTCATTTTAAAATGTGATGTTTTACTGCTTGTTCTTGAATGTCTTTGGGTTTTGGACTATTGGTCGGACAAAACAAGTCATTTAAAGTCGTCACTTTAGGCTCTGATGAATGTTGATTTTATGGACAAAACCTTAAAAATAGGCTAATGAATGAATAATTAAATGTATTATCAGTTGCAGCCCTATTCTGGATCGAAATAACATAAAATAATGAGCAGTTGGACCACTGTGGAAAGGTAAAGTGAATACAACTCATTATATTGAACAACTTTGCCAACTGAACAGGACGCTTGAGGCCCAGCGACTCCAGTGAAGCTGCTGAGCTGCTGAAAGTAGAAGACTCTGGCTCTACTCGGCGTCTCCGAGGTGAATAGGCAGCAATGCATGGCTCAACAGCGCCGCCATGCATGCTCGGCAAAAGCCCTTACCCTGGATAAAGAGAAGGTTTTAAAATAATCAAAACGGTCATCACTTTTAAGCTTGAATCGGATTACGTCCTGCGAAAGCGGTCCGAGTCTGATTTGAGCGCACGTGTGAGGTCATCTAATTTGGAAAGAAAGTTAAGTAGTCTTGTTACTGGATTAGCGGGTGAACGTGTATCTCCAGCAGTGGAGGAGGACTAATGACATTAACCCAAGTACACTTTGAGACACAGTGTTTCCATTTTCTTCTACTTCTGCTTCACTATTTTTCAGATGTTAACGCTGTAAATGTTCACATTGTGTCGCTGCATTTTGAAAGGATCTTCTTCCACAGCTGTCTGTCCCTCTGATGTCTCTTTCCGTTGCTCCGTGCGGACACACGCCCACGTACCCGTCGCCGTCCGCCCCATGTCCTGCATTATGACAATTTGGGCCGGTATTCAGCCCGTATGGCCTTAAGTGCCACCATAAATCCCCATTATCCTCAATCCAATACATCGATGTCACTAAATGATCCATAGCCCTTTCACACAGTACAACTAATACAGTCTTCAAAGCTCTTAGCCTTTCATTCTTCTCAATTACCACTCCCTTTCCCGCACTCTCTCTCGCTCTCCGTCTCCCCCCTCCTCTCCCCCGTCTCTCTATCTAAATCCTCTTTCCGGATTTCTCCCTCCGTTTCGTCAGCCTTGCCTCCTTTCTCCCCTCTCTCCTGTTGCGCTCTCCAGTCCCCTCCTCTTGCCCCCCCCCCACCACCACCACCACCCTTTGCTTCGTCCTCTACCCCCAAGTCTGCACTCCAACTCAGCCGCAAAGCATTCTCGCCTCTTCTTCTGTGGTTTTTTAAATTCCCTTACTGCTCTCTCTTTCTCCGTCAGTCTCTCTCTTTGCTGCTTCCATCAGCCTCTCAGTATCCTCGCAGTCGCTCCAGCTATTTTTATACACACACACACACACACACACACACACACACACACACACCCGCTCATTCATTCACTCCCTCTCTGTTCTCTGTTTTCTCAGCGGTCCCTCACTGTCACTTTCTTGATACAAGGCGTCTCTCTCTCTCTCTCTCTCTCTCTCTCTCTCTCTCTCCCTGCCTCACCCTCGCACACACCCTCTCTACATCTGTGTCGCCCTCGTTCCCTTCTCCTTCTCTTTGCTGCTTTCTTTTTACTGTCAGTGAAGCTGTCAGAGAAGCAGTGGTGAGCAGCAGAAGTCTCTTCTTTCTAACACACACACACACACACACCTACGTGCACCATACCATGATGAGATGAGCACTGTGTGACTGTGTGTGTGACTGTGTGCGCCGTTCCAATAATGACTGATTGGTGTTGTGTGGTGTCAGGACGGCTGGGCGAGGCCTCGAACACACCATCATTCACATCGAGTTGATGTCCTTCAAATCGCTCTCTGTCTGTCTCTACTTCTCTCTGTTCTCGCTGTATTTTAAAGGCTCGGTTCACCCAAATTACAAAAAAACAGAGCCAGTGTCCCTGTTACTTTGGATGCATCCCATTTCCCAGACACGATTGTTGATTCAGCAAAACCCGGGATTATATCAATTGACTGGGTTTATTTTTTAACATTCACTGCCAAGATTTCTGCCAACAAGTTATTCATTTCTGCAATATGTTTGCATGGCAAAGGGAAAGACCCTGTATATGGAATATAAGCCACGTTTAAAGGGGCACACAGTCATGAGGGGAGCTGCTCAGCCTGTGAAAACAGTTGTGGAATGTCCTCTGTGACTTTGAGGGTGTCAAAGTCTGAGAAAACAGCTCAACTTGGGCTACTACAACTTTTTAACAAAAAGTATGGACTTTC
Source organism: Anarhichas minor (assembly GCF_050575085.1). Classification (NCBI taxonomy): domain Eukaryota; kingdom Metazoa; phylum Chordata; class Actinopteri; order Perciformes; family Anarhichadidae; genus Anarhichas; species Anarhichas minor. The sequence continues at coordinate 4,152,768 of NW_027466470.1, read as the reverse complement.
AGAGACATTGGGGGGATGGGGGGGGGGTCTAAGGAAAGACGCTGTCAAGTTGCATTATGCCGTGTTAACGCTACACGACTAAAGCCCTGATTTTCCACTTCCTGTCAGGAGCTCCCTGACAAAAGGCCCGATCAGAGACAAATCGGTGTTGGCTCGGCGCTTGCAAGTCGCCTCTCAAGCTCCATGTGTGAACTGTTCAAAGGACAGATTCTAGATATGTAGCTAAATAACTGGACTTGATGGGAAACCTGGGGAGGAGTCGCCTGTAACAATAGTAACTTTACCGTGTATGCTTTTTGCAACGCAAGAGGAAACGGGCTATAAACAAAGCAGGCTATTTCGTGAACGTGTGTTCACGACAACATGCACGGTATCACTTACATCGTTTAATCGTGTCACTTCTCGCTTGTGTTTTTGTGACAAATCGTAGTTTGGAGCCCAGGAATACTCATCGGGGATTCCTCCTGGTAAAAGTTCTGGTAGTGTGTGACCCCGCTGTCGCTGGTCGGTCATAGTGTGAAAAACACAACAAGTTATAAGACAAGTTGTGCAGAGTGAACGTAGCTTTAGGTATGAATCCAGTGCTTTTGAAGCTTGACCCATTCTAGAGAATAAAAGTCGGGGCCTTTGATCAATTTTGCCCATCTGTTAAACATCTGTCCCTCGGGAGTCCCCTGACTTTACGGTTAATCCTCAGCAGAAGTGGTTCCTATGAAAGCTTTTCACACTGAGGTCGGTGGATTATCCAGGGTAAACACATTTCTGCACATTTTGTTTCATAAAACAAAGCTGTAAGTCAGAGTGGTGCGCACCACAGACACCCCCCTTTATACTGTAATGCCAAAATACAGATATCTCAAAAACTGGACGAATAAAACCAAGCTATCTGCGTGCCGTGATACCATTACAGGTAAGAGTATTTTATGGTATTTTGGATGAACTCACAAAATCCAATCATCTCTAAAAAGCAACAATCTGAATTTCCAGCCTCTTCTTTCTCTCTGTCCCTTGTTTTCAGTTCGGCTGCAACAAAACGACCAGATAATCTGTCCTCCGGTGGGCAGCGCTCCCATTCCTGCTTCTCTTTGTAGCTTCAGTCCATTCTTTCGATTCATTTCAATCCATAATTATAGCCAACACCAACGCTGCCAAGATGGGCATTTTTGCATTACAAAGGTGCATAGAGGGTAGCATTTTCACATCAATAAATCATTATCACAATATTATAATTATATGATTACTGTCGAACAGCCCACTGCAGATAAGCTCTACCTGTTTGCACAGATTTAGCGGGACATCTGCTGGAGAGCTCAGACAGACAGGGGGCGCTGTTCTTCCAGCGCAAACACAGCTTAAAGCTGATAGAGTTTCTGGTGACGGCAGATGGTGGAAGAAGCAAAAGGGTGCGACAGAAACAACACTTCCAACATGTTTGTTCTGCTCGGTAAAGCAGAGCAGGAAACCTTTGACTGATGAAGCAACAAGAGGCAGGGAGGATTACGGGAAACATGGCTGTAATTTGGAGAAACGCTACCACTGCCAAATACCACTGTGTGACTCAGAGGCTGCCAATCGTCTCCTTGATTTTCAGTTTATCTGGAAGAAAGAAGCCGGCTAATTTGTCCTCTCATGACATCCTCGCTGCGCTCCCTCTGCCTTTCCCTTGCCTGCTCATTTCTCCCGTTTATCTGGAACAAAAAAGAAACAGTCGGCCTGACCCTCATGCAAAGCTCTCTCTATCTCTGTTTCTCTGTTCGACCTCATCCCTTCATCCTCTCCTCCGCCCCGCCTTTCATTGCTGGATTCTGTCGTTATCCCCGGCTAGATTCGACCCACGCTATCTCCCGCTCTCTGTTGTGTCGCTCCCCACATAGCAGATATGTTGCAGCTCAACGGATGACACACACGCACAGCACACTCGCACAGATAAACTCTGCATCAACACACGCTCAAACCACAATAACAGCAAACACACACACACACACAGTTCCTGGATGCATGCATAGGCACACATTTACATGATCGGGACTTGAAGGAATGATGGGAAAGAAGGGCATAAACACAGTCTCAGCATGTTTCGGCACTCGGGCACAAAAGCAGCGTGCTCTCAGACTTGCAAACACACACACATATGCAGGCACAGGTTTGGGACGCACAGAGAGACAGCAGGCAATGTGGCAAGGACACAATACACACACACACACACTGCATGATCCCACTCACACACACACACTCAAGCTACTTTCTCACACAAACAAAAATACATAAATCCTCATACGTGAGCCATATGCGCACAAATTCCAGCTTGTGTACAAACATACACACTTGCAAATCCCCATTCACACTGATTACTGCAGGATCACACACACACACACACACACACACACACACACACACACACACACACACACACACACACACACACTTAAGCACAGAGAGAAACACCCACACACACAAACACTTGTTTACAAGCACAAGCCACATACTTGCACTATTACACAAAATACTCGCAGCTGCACACTCTCACACACCCACACACACACACACTGTCCTACACACATAGCACACCAATGTGCTTTCTTACCACACGCGCAGATCCAGCATGAGTACAAGCCAGAGTACAACAACAGACACGTCCAACACACGTTTTCTGACCCCGCAATACATACATACACACACACACACACACACACACACACACACACACACACACACACTCACCTTCTACCTCCTGGTCTCCTCTGTACCAGCGCAGCCTGGCGGGGGGTTTGCTGCCTGTACTGGTGCAAGTCAGGGTGACTTTGCCCCCTTCCGGCACGGCATTCTCAAAGCCCGAGATCTGAGGTTTACCGGGCACACCTAGAAAATGAGGGAGGGCAAGAGTTGGAGAGTTAGCAAAGGAGAGAGAGAGAAAACTTTCATGCTGCAGAGTTCACCTTGTAGCCAGAGGAAAGCATAACAGAAAGGGCAAAAGTTGCTGTGGAAAAAAATACAAAGTTATATCAACAGCAACAATTGTATACAGCATCCTCAATACCGCAGACGAGCTTGAATTTATCAGGTCAATTGTGAAACGCTGATGAAAACCAGCTCGAGGCATAATAATGATGCAGGCTTGCAAAGTTTTGCCCCAAAAATGGTCATTTAACAGCAGCTCTAATGACTGTTGAGCTTTATGTTCACCCAAATCATCACTCAAGTTACAAATAAACATGGGAAAGCAGCTTTCAGTTTGTATGCACCATATCTAAACTCTCAGAGACCTACAGGTCAGCTGCAACTCTCACTTCTTCTTCTTTCTTTTTTTTTAAATCAAGGCTGAAGACTTTTCCGTTTGCGGCTGCCTATTATTAAATCAAATCTATCATTTATTTCTCACACTGCACTACAACTTGTATTCTTGTACCTGTCTTCCTATTTTGTTGCTTGTTTTCATTTTGTATTCTCTTGGCTCTTTAGTGACTGCTTTTAATCGTTTTAAAATGTACTTTAATTATGTGTTTCCTCTGCACTTTGTCTCGATGCTTTTGATGTGTCATGTAAATCGCTTTGGATTGCCTTGTTGCCGAAATGTTACATATAAATAAACATCAGTGTCCATTAGGACCGATGCATTAGAATATTATTATGTTTTGCTGACAACCACTTAAGGCGGTGCAAATAATTACCATTGTCTCTCAGAAGGAGAGGCGGAATTAGCTTAATAATGTTTCTACAGCATCACAAATCCTCTCAGGGAGGAGGTCCGTTTGTGAATTCAACACTAGGGGGGCGCTGTTTGAACCCTGTTTTCTACCAAAAATCAGCATGACCCCAATCTATTCCCTTACTGTAGTTTGTGTGCTTGAACTTGACCACACCTTGCGGAGTGCTGGCACTTCAGAAACCAGTCATCATTTCGCCATTGGTCATTTGCTACAGATTTCGAAGGCACTGGAAAAAGATGTCACCTTCTGCTGGATTGCTGTGTCAAAGAAACTAGATCTAATATGGATCGGTTATTTCTTGTCAACACTTGATCTGCTGACTGTAATAAGGGCCAGCCACATGTTCACTCCCAAGGCGTCAAATATCAACGTCCGGGCACAAGGCACTCTTTAGCGGGCTTCAGCCAAACATGTAAACCTATCCGCATCTTTATTAGGGGCTCTCAGCATCTGACGTTGTATTAAGAGTGAAAATATCTACTAAGGACAGCTGGGAGGGGTCTAACAAACACAGGAATTATACTCAGGGAACATTTTATTCTGTATATTTATTATCATTTTCACAGACGACGTTATGTTATGTGAGGCTGCATCACTGAGTCAGAAGACGTTACCTCCGTAGCTTATTAAGTTGTGTAACAAGCATAGTTAATTTGTGCCAAACCATGCTGTTTTCTTCTAACATAACTAAGACGCTTTGTCGCCTATAACCTTACGCTTCTACTAATACTACTACGTAGGTAGCGTGGCATAGAATTGCTAATGCTAGTAAATGATGTACTAACTCTGCAAAGGATTTTGCGTAGAAACGTAACATTTTAGAAACATATATCTCCTTCAAAGCCTCTCCGGGGAGCAGGTATTGCTAATTGCTATTCGTAATACATATATTTTACAGGGGAATACTGTCCTAACATACAGTAGAGGGTTACTGTGTCTGAACTTTCTTTATTAATGAACCACAAAAAGCTCAGATTCTACAAGTGCATATCATGTCTCGAGGTAAAGCACATTTTTGGTAAGACATTGAAAACTTAAATGTAAACAGAAGCTAAATGTAGAAAATGATAAGCTAACATTTCACTGCTTGTGGAACTCGTATCAAGTATTTCAACATTTGCCAACTGAGATGAAAATGGAAATGCAATTAATTCGATGAGAAAAATAATAATGCTGTAAAACCAAGAACATGAGTTCTGCATTAACTCTGACAGCCTTGGCATTTCTACAATTCAAGTCAGTCTTGTAACGCTGTGGCATTGTGTGACTGTTCATTCCTCAGTACTTTAGGTCAGTCCAAAATGTCAAGCAAATTACTTATTGCAAAGATTATTAAATACGACTCCCAGAATTCATTAGTTAAAAGCAAAGAGAGAGTTAGAATGACTCAGTCGGACTAAATGGGTTTTTGGGGGGGGGGGGGGGGAGCACTTGTGTGAGCGTTTGCAAGAAAAAGAGAAAAGGACAGAGGGATGGAGTGAGACAAAGGTCAGATTCAAACTGGCTTCAGCCAAGTGAGCCACCAGGAAAGCACTGAGCCAAACCAAACTATCACGATATATCTTCCTCTCCCAGAGGTGTTCTTCCAGATTCCAGCAGTCGGTTAAAATAAGACACATTTTTGCCTGATTGCTATTTTCACTTGGAGCGGGAGTTGCAGATAAAAGCGGGAGAAGGAATCTACAACTCCGGTCTGCCAAATATTTCAGAATCCACTCTCCACCATCATGGTCGAAGGCAAGAGTGGAGAGAATGAAACCTTTCTTGCCGTACTCCATCTGGAGCCGTTGTGGGCACTTTTCTCCAAGTGTTGGCGGAGTTTACTGTCATTCCGCTTTTGAAAATAATGAACATTCGGTTTGCCGGCTACCGCAGAGCGCCATTAAGGGAGGAGAGAGAGACCGAGTGATGGACAGAGGGAGAAAGAGAGAGCTGAAAGAGTAGAGCGTTAGACAGAAATGTAGAGGTAGAGAAGGGAGAGCGAGTCATGAAGGAATGCCAGGAGGGAAACTCATATATTTTCAGTACAATTGACAAGATGTTGCACCAATTATTGAAACGTGTGACATTTTGTCAGGCCAGAAAACTGAAATTCCAATATTACAAGTTTTCAGGGAGTGAAGAAGTGGATAGATAGATAGACAGATGGACGGATGGACGGATGGACGGATGGAAGGATGATGGATAGATAGATGGATAGATAGATAGATGGAGTTAGATAGATAGATGGATGGATAGATAGATAGATGGATAGATGGATAGATAGATAGATGGATAGATGGATAGATGGATAGATAGATAGATGGATAGATGGATAGATGGATGGATGGATAGATGGATGGATAGATGGATAGATGGATGGATGGATAGATAGATGGATAGATGGACGGATGGAAGGATGATGGATAGATAGATGGATAGATGAATAGATGGATGGATGGATAGATAGATGGATAGATGGACGGATGGAAGGATGATGGATGGATAGATGGATAGATGGATAGATGGATAGATAGATGGATGGATGGACGGATGGAAGGATGATGGATAGATAGATGGATAGATGGACGGATGGAAGGATGATGGATAGATAGATGGATAGATGGATAGATGGATGGATGGATAGATAGATGGATAGATGGACGGATGGAAGGATGATGGATGGATAGATGGATAGATGGATAGATGGATAGATGGATAGATAGATGGATGGATGGGTTTCTGCCATAGTTGCTGTGGCATTAGATTAAATGATATTTTCCCTGCAGACAGACAAGCAAACCGAACAAATACCAATATAGAATGCTGTGAAATAACCAAGGTATAGATCAAAAAATAAAAATGTGGTCAATTTTTAATGTAGCAGTATTTGATGTAGTGCACTGTGTGCGGAAGCTCTCTGGCAGTAAAGGAGCGCTGAATATTAATGAGAGAATAATACTGCACATATAGAATTGGCTGGAGAAGCCCTGTCGAGACCCTTTCCTCTACAAGGAGAATAAAAGAAAATAAAGCCATTATAAATTACTCTCTGCTTAGCTCAGGAGAGAGCGAAGAGGCATGCCACACATTTTACACCAACAGACACACAAGCATTTAAAACTGACCGTACTCAGCAGTTATGCGCTGGTGTGTGTCTGTGTCTGTCAAAACCTTGCACATGTCAAAACAAGAATAAAACACACATGAGCGCTGCTGTGCCAAAACTCGATGTCTTCGGCTGATTTTCCCATAGGGGTCGATGCATTTTTAGACATCTAAACATACAATTTTAATGGCTTGGCTTCCCCTCAGGGGTCATGAAATATTTATTGAACGCAGAATACAGTGTCACAGCCGTCAATTAACGGGATGGATCACAATTACTGCACAATTGGAAGCAATATGGAGGAATTCTGATGATAATTTGAATTTAAAGAGCTAATGTAGACCCGCCTTCACCCTTGCTTCGACACACACGTTTCCCTTCCCCCCCACTTACACACACACACACACACACACCAACATCGCATTAACATTTCAGGCGCTCTGCTAATGCTGTTGTCCAGGGCGACTATATTTAATTAATTTCAATATTCTTTGCAGCACTGCCAAAACATTTGAGTAAATATCAACAAAATGATTTATTCAAGGATGCTTCCACAGCTCTGGACTGACAAACCCCAAATTTGGGGAACAACAATGTGGCCTTTCAGCTACAGAACAGCCGTCGTAAGCCACCCGGCCCCACCCCAAATATCACAATGTTAGCATCTCTTGTCTCCACTTGGTGCATTTTTCAAGTGAGTTAGGCAGAAACCCTCTGCAGCTCATTTTTAATCCTCCTCAATACCATGAATAAGCTTATATATCAGAAATGTATTCTATGTCTGTATCATATGAGTTTGTTAAATAAATGTGGATGCAGGTTTTTTGTGAGCAGCACAAAAGATGACTCAGTTTCATTGCAGAGCAATTTAAAAGTGGCGTTGGACGCCCTGAAATATTGGCCATAAATCTGCCCACCACAACCTCCCAGGAATATCCCACCAGCTGTCTCTGCCATGTATACAGTAAGTCTCTATTGTGGTTGTGTGGCCATTAGCTCGTGCATTACAGTATTGCCAAAGCACAATGCTTTGTTCTCATCTTCAAGTAAAACCACAAAATATGGCCAGAATGAGCCCTGAGACACAATAACAACCTGACTAATAAAAATCGATACTTAAAAGATTGTTTGTGAGGGTCCAAAGCCGATTAGCCCAATATCCAATCGATAAACAGGCTCAGTCACCACTGACAGGATGACCACAATGTATCGCAGGCTGCAGGGAAGCAATAACATCCATCCCAAAGAAGATGAGTGGAGCCGGTTCAGAGTTATATGAGGTCACACCCTTACACATATAGGTTAAGGCTGTAAGAAAGGATCTGGATCAAACTGGATGAAGGCATCACAGGGAAGGCTTTGGAGTCATAACGTTACGGTCCACAGAAGGGATCATTTTGGGAATACATATTCTTTTTAATTAAGTTTTCTCAATTTATTTTTCAATTAATCTGTCACTTCAGTTTTTACTTTTAAGCGAAACTCAATTTTACACATGAAAATCTGATTATTCTTCATAAGGAGTACAGGATCTCAGAAAAAGATGAAAATTAAATGCATTATGGGAAACATGAAGCATACAGTGATTTTGCAGCTTTAAGGCCTTTGCACACCAGGGGGCGTGAAGAATAGACGAGACAAAAATGCAAAATACTCACCTGCGAATATTTCACGCTATTCACACTGGCAAGGATGCGAATTTTGCGACAGTTGCAGCACTTATTGAAGAACAGTTTTGAATAGATGCAGGCGGGCAGAGTACCAACTACCAGGCTCCCATTGACCCAGAGCAGCGTCTGGCAGTCTGTCTGAGGTTAACTGTTATTTAGCCTTTGCTACTGGAAAATATGTTATCGAGTTTGCTTTCAGCAAAATGCTTTGATTTGAGTTCCCTCTGGTAAAGATTACATAGTGTACTGTATATGTTTAGGGCTTTTATTGTGAAAGAACGGTACGCTCTGCCTTTGTCAAGGTTGCCGCCTTGGTTCGAACAACAGAACCTCCCTATTTGTAAGCTTTGAGTATATCCGCCACACATAACGTGGTTGATGCCTTTATTTGCGTTTATTTGCGTGTTCCATGTGAAAGTATTCACGATAAAAACAACAGCTGGGAAAAAAATATATTGACGTGCAAATCAATCGCAAGAAAAATAGACGCCTCCGGTGACTAAAGGCCTTTACCCACAAGACCGGATATCTCAGCCATTGTTGCATCGATTGCAGACATTATTTTATAATCCGTCTTTCATAAGTCCTCTAACTTAATAGAAGCGCAACACTAAACTGCTGGAGTGGCAATCCTTTGCCTCATGCCAACAGGCAGCCTCCGCTAGCATGTCACAGTTACAATGCACATTGTAGAGCAGGATGAGGTTTGACCCATCCAGAGGGTCAAACCTCATCCTGCTCTACACTCTGCAGGGTGGATCAGGCGAGCACAAAGCCACAGCGGTGCATCAAGGTGAATTCGAGCCACCTTTTCATCATTCTAAAAATATAAACTGCTCTTGTCATTTAATGGGCCCACATTTTCTCTGTGTATTTGGAAACCCACTGGTAGAACAAGAGGCCATAGTTGTGGAATTGTTATAAACAACATGACAAGTGAGGAGAAAATAAGAAAAAGATGCCAAAAGCTTTGAATCATCCATTTAGATTTGTCACAATCCAACAGGTTCGGGAGAGAAATCAAGACAGACTGCAGTCCAGCTGATTTGTACTGCCGTCAATCAGTCCCAAAGGAGATACGCTGGAGTACGAAGACAAGGAAGGCAAGGATATCACTCAGCAGCATTAGGCCTCGGAGAGAACAAAGAGCATTTCTCTAGAAAAGTCTGCATAGGAAAGAAAACCTGGATGGGCCTCTGAGAGAGGGACTCTCCTTCAAGGACGGACAGGAGATAGAAAGAATTAATAAAGTAAAGGGAGTTTTACAAAAAAAGTATAATAAGAAAAAAAGATTGTATTGATTTTACATATTTCTGCAGCATCAAAAAAGTGAATATGCTCATGTGCTTGACAGTCCAGGGTGCGTTTCAAGGTCTGGAAAAGTTTCAACCTCTGTTTTTTGGCAACATCAAGACAACAGCTTTCCCCCACCAATATGCACAGTGTGTGAGGTAGTGTGAACATGTACTGTGTGTATGTGTGTGTGTGTGTGTGTGTTTGTGGGACCCACCTAGCACGGTGACAGTAGCTCGGGCGGTGCGGACCGGCATGGTGAAGATGGAGCAGGTGTACTCGCCCTCGTCGGACAGCTGCACGTCGGCGATGGTTATGGAAAGCTCGGTGGGTGTCGAGTGGTGTAGCTGGATGCGGTTATCTCTCAGCGCTGAAGGAAGAAGAGGAACAGGATATCAATATTTAGAAATGTGCATATATAATTGATCAGCTTTATGAATAAGAGATATAAGTTGTATAAGGTATGATTCATCTATTTACTTGATTTGTTTTTCCGGATCTTTTTTTTTGCTTTTAACTTTTCTAACTTTACTAGTAATCCATTTTAAATTTTCTTAATATTGCAATGGATTTCGAAGGGTTTTCTCATATTTGCGGTGTACAAGTGTCTCGTCACAATAAAGAGGAGGAGAGAGAAAATAAAAGGAGGAGGAAGAGGAGGCAGAATATGAGTCAGGTAGAAGGGACAGAAAGACTGTTGACATGGGGGGAAAGAAAGAAAAAGTGGCGGACAAGATGAGGGCTTGACGGAAGGGGGAGTTGGGGGAGGAGAGAGCCGGGCAGGGGGGGAGAAGGAATGCAACATAAGAAGGAAGGGGGGGAAGGAGAAAGAGATAACATGAGAGGATGTAAGGATTTAGAAAAGGAGGTGGTAGAGAGATGGGAAGGGAAAGGACCATGACGGACTGGTTAAAAGAAATCAGGTGAAGTAGGGAGGAAGATGACAGGAGGGTGCAAAGAGGTGAGACAGTAGGGAGGTAAAAGGGATGATAGGATTGGAAGGTAGAAAAGGCGAAAGAGAAAGATGTAGAAAGGATATAAGAAAAGGTTGAAAGAGGGAGAAAAGGGGAGGAGGAGAGGGAAAGGTTGAGAAAGGGGAAAAACATGACAGAAAGTATGACAAAGAAAGGAAGGAAAGAAATGATAAAGGAGCGTGATTAGCGAGAATCTGAAAGGCACAAGTTGGAGAAAGAAACAATGACATGAAAAAGGAGAAGTAGTGAAAAAAGTAAGGCAGGTGGGAAGAGAGTAAGAAAGCATGTAAAAGAGGGCGACCAAGGTTGGGGAGGGCAGAGCGAGAGGGAAAGAGGAAAGTAGGAAAGATGATGTGCTGAATTTAAATCATGAGAAAGAGAAAGGTAAAATGGAAAGGAGGGGGGAGCGGGGGGAGATGTTTGGAGAGAAAATGATGTAAGAGGGAAAGCGAGGAGGAGGAGGAGGAGGAGTGAGGAAGACGAGGTGAGAGAGAGAGAGGAGGAAAAAATAGCCGAGATGTGAGCGCGAACAAGGCAAAGAGAGACAGAGAGGGGAGTAAAGAGAGGAGACGCAAATTGAGAATGAGAGACAAGAGAAAGTGTGAGAGAGAGAAAAAAACTGCAAAATAAAACAGAGGAAGCATAAATAGCAAGGAGAATAAGGGAGAGGCAGTGGGAATGGGTAGGGGAGGAGGGAGGAGGGAGGCGGGGGAGAAACATAAGAGAGACATAAATGGCTTTGTCATCAATGAGAAATCCAGCCATGAAAGGGGGAGAGAGAAGCACAAGCGACCGAGATAGATGATGATGAAATGCTACGAAATAACCCGCTCGTTTCCGTGATAGCGCTGACCTCTACGGTTGTTTGTGCGGTGTGATTGCTGTCTGTCTCCCTGCGCTCCTATCTGCCTGTCTGTCTCAATGTCTATCTGTCTTTCTATCTCGACGTCTATCTGTCTCTGGCTGTCTGTCTGTCTGTCTCGGTAAAAGCTTTTCAGCTTTGTTCTCTGGCGCCATCATGCAGAGTTGGCTCCCCGCAAATAATGACTTAACGTATAAGAAAGCAGATACCTGCAGAAAAAAAGAAAAAACTATTGCGGTCAAGTAAAGTGAATAGTTCTATAGATCTGTTCGCACATTCACGGTCGTTTTAAGTTACCGTGGGCATTACTTTTGTCTTTTCCCTGGCGTCCAGCTATATTTTAGGTATTGTTAGTCAGAGACTGTATATAAAAAGAGGATGTAGTCACTGTGACACCACCCACTGGTTGGTGGATCACAGTTTTAAAGCCTCGAATTTGACCTTTCGGTTGTCGCCATCTTGTTTTTTTGGAACCAGAAGTGACACAAGAGGGTGACCAAGACGTTTTTATGTGACCGAAATGTCACAATTAACTTCCATGTACTGAAAACACACTGTTAAAGGGTTAAAGTTGAAAGACGAAAACAACTCCCAGACGAGACAACGCTGTGGTAGTGACAATGTCAAGAACTAGCAATTGAGACTATAAACTCATGTTTATAATGTTCATTGAGGTCATAAACCCAGTTGTAAAGTAGGGTCATTTAATCAAGAGACTTCTATACAATCTGATTTATTTCTACAACCAGAGAAGGTCTTAGAGAAGTGCACTTCCACTTTGCTTTCACTTTTCAGAACCGGAGGTTGCCGCCTGGTTGTACTGGAGGTAGACGTAGCCACAGGGGAGGCTTCTGAAGGCCCGATGTGACACGCTTGTGTGGGGAGTCTGCGCAGGTTTGCTCTCTCTTCCCGGCAGTTTATTCTAACTGAAAATGGATGGGTCGGGTCAAGTTCTAGATCTGGTGTAGATGGTTTTGTTAACGATAATACAACCCTGGTCAGCACCTGGTTCTTGGCAATAACAGAGACAATACAAGGCTGCCAGCTAACGCGCTAGCTAACTTGTTGCAGTACTTTTTTTGTGTGATGTCTATTTGATTGTCAAATTTGCTTTAAATCTTTTGTTTCTTGTAACAGCGCAAATGTCCAAAAGTTTTAGTCTCTCCTACTGTAACAACAGTAATACAGCCTTCTGACAAATGAAATATCATGTCTTAGTTCCGTCAGCTCTTTTCTCATTCCTCAACATGTCATCTTATTCTGAAAATCTTTGTGTATCGTGTGGGCGACTCCAAATATGTGTGGGTGTGTGTGTAGTTTAATAGTGTGTTATGATCGCTGTCTGTTTTCATATCTTATTGTTTATTTGCCTCTCTCAGTATTGAGCCACATCTGTGTCTGTTTGTCTCCTCGTCTTTTTCTGTCTCAATATTATATCCCTGTCTCTCCATCTTCCCATCTGTCTGTTCACCTGTCTATCTCTATTGCACACACACACACACGCACGCGCACACACACACACACATACACACACACACACACACACACACACACACACACACACACACACCTCTGTTTCTGTTGGTGTTTTTCAGTTATTTCATCCAACACTACTTTATCTCAATGCCTTATCACAAAGCAAGGTCACTACATTTGTCTTCATGAGCTACCCTCTTTGTGTGGGTGTGTGTGTGTGTGTGTGTGTGTGTGTGTGTGTCTGTATGTGAGGCATACGGTCACTCACTCACTCACACACACAAACAAACACACACACACACACACACACACACACACTTATCCATGCCCCTTGGACCCTGCTCTCAACCATCAGTCTCCTTAATTCCCTTCCCCTCAGTTCTCCTCCATCTCCCCTCTTTCCCTCTCTCTCTTGTTCTTCTCCGTCTTTCTCTCTTGCATCTCCCCCATTTCTAATCTTTTCTGACTTTTTTTCTCTTTTTGTTCTTTCGTTTTTCATTATAAACGATGTATATTGCTCGAGAGTACAGGTGTGATGGATTTTCAGAAACGATATGATATCTAGTTACGGGGGCAAATCGATCGGGACGCCCCTGAAAATGGTACATGTGCCTTGCGCTGTTTAGCCTGCGATATGAGCAACATAAATAGTCCGCCAATAGGTCACACTCTGCTGTTTGGCTTTTGTTTCTTTGCTGAAGGGATGTAATGAATTTCTGAGTATTGAGATAAACTGGATTAACCGATGAGGTGTGTATCTGTGTGGTTAGAGAGAGGGGAGTAGTTTATTTTTATTGTCTCATAGAGCATGTCAGGCGACTGCCATTTGGAGCACTTCCAAGGCTCGGATGGACATGAAACTCTAAACATCTAAGTTTGCAGTTCACAACTTTCAACGTTCGACACCATTCGAATTTGTGTTCTAGTTTCCTCTTCTCACGCTTAATAAAAAAGGCGGTCGAAATGAAACTCTTCCTACAAAACTGCATGAGAAAATACAGAGATGAGGGATAACAACACACATCATCAACCACAACTTCCCCAGTTTGAGTCTGGCTGAGGACCTTTACTACCTGACAAAAACAATAATAGTTTAAAAAAAGTTCACTTTTGGTTGAATTCAGCAGCTGTAGGTTTGTGTTTCTTTACAACTTGTAACAACGGGGTATTTTGAATTGTGTGTTTTGTGCATCTGACTCCTCCATGGCAACGTCAGCCGAGGTTCATGGGCGTCACAGTATTTAAAGCCATCTGCTCGCCGGGCAGAAACAAAAAAAAACATAATTTCTCTGAAATGAAATTGAAATAATTTTAGGTTTTCAGAAACAAAGCGTCTTCCCGGAAAGCGAAATTTGAAACATTGTTTCCAGATGTCAAGCAGAATGTTTTAATTTTAAATGAAAAACACAGCTGCAACTAATTCATGAATGCTGCGGTAACAGATACTTTCCCGCATCTTGATTTTTGATTCCTGAATGATGTATTTCACCAGGATGCACATGTAGCTCTTGCTTCACAAACATTGGGGGAAACGTGACATGATAGAGAGAAGAAAACTAGTCTTTGTACATAAAGACAAAGTCAATACTCATTTTGTGTCAGTTGTTTAAAAGTATAGGTAAGTAAATGTCACGCCTCAGAGATGCATGCTGCTCCGGTAAAGGTAGAGCTAACACTTAAAAGATAGCAACACAGCTAAACACACTCGGAGGCACTGACACACTTGGCTGGAACAACAGTGGATCATCGCCGGCAGTCTTATAGTGCCATTAGGTAATCAAGGAGACCCCTGGGTTTCTACGTTGAGGAACCATTGAGGATAAAAATGGGAACCTATACGAGAGGAGAAACTTCTTCAAACAGCATCTCCTTCCACTTTGCAATTCTACGTGTGTGCATATGATCGAGCATGTGAGGGGTATATAAGTGGTGTCAGGAGGGCTTTGAGCTGAGGAGATGGAGCATTTGTGCGTTCATTACATATCAAGTACAGGATCTGCTTATCAGCCTACAAACCTTTTTGTACGCCGGTGTTTGAAAGTGTGTCTGCATGTCTCTGTTGCCTGTGTGTGTGTGTGTGTGTGTGTGTGTGTGTGTGTATGTGTGTGTGTGTGTGTGTGTTTGGCCAGATAGCGGTTCTTGTCTGCAGCTCAAACTCGAGACTCGATACTCCCCAAAGGTCCAACTGTTGATCTGGTCACAGCAGCTATTTTCGCCTATCGCCTTCCTCCTCCACCTCCTCCACCTCCTCCTCCTCCCTCAATCTCTCTCATGCTCTTTCAACTTCAAACATACAGGAAGAGGGGGAATTCTCTCACAACACATACTGAGAGCACATACATATATTCCTTTTTCATCTGCCTCCTACCTCCTTATGCCTTTCCAACTAAGTTCGCGCTGTGCAGAGAACTCTCTCAAATTGAAATTTGACTTATTGCCACGACAGGGGGGAGAAACCTGTGCTGCCGAGGCAAAGTAAATCAGTTGCAGACCAATATTTTTATATTTCTATCTTTATCTCTCCCTTAGCTTCTGCATCCTGTTATGTCCCCGTCTCCCTATTTGCCTCAACCTGAATCTGCATTTCACCTCCTCTTCTTGCTTCCCTCTCTGGCCATTTTTCTTCGCATCCAGCTGTCAAATGTCTTTTCCACTCCTGCTTTGTTATTTTCCCTTTCTTTCTTCTCATGTCTTCCCCTCCCTCCTTCTCTCATCACTCAACTCTCTCTCTCTCTCTCTCTCTCTCTCTCTCTCTCTCTCTCTCTCTCTCTCTGTTTCTGTCTCGCCCTCTCTCTCCTTTTGTTTTACATTTTAGGCATTTAGCTGACACACGCGTCCAAACAGACAGCCTCTCTTCTTCTCTCTCTCTCTCTCTCTTCCACACATGTCGCCTCCATCCTCCCATCTGTTTCCGAATATTCTCTCCAGCTCCCTAATTATCCGTCCTTTCCGACAGCTGATCCGGGTTCAGTGACCGCAGGCGTCCCTTGATCATTCCGTCCCAACTGATCTGAGAGCGTCAATTGATCCTGGATCAGTGCGCCGGCTATGAAACACTTGATAAACACACACCTCTGTCTGTTTTATCCTCCTTCCCCTCCTTTCCCTCTGCCCCCTTCTCTCTCTCAATCCACTCATCTCTCTTGCCCTATTCCTTCAGACAGAATTAAAAAAATAATCATTTAGAGGCGGCGGCACAAAATGTCTGCAGAATCAATGGAAGGAGCGAGATGAACCAAACTTTGCCCAAGGTGGTGCAAATTGAAGCAAGGCGGCATTAGTTCCAGATGAAACTTGAGAGAGAAATGTTCCCAACGGTGTATTAGCTTCAAGCACCATGCCAATGAAATCCTGCCATGTAGTATTTACAGCAGCGAGAAAGAAAAAGAAAGAAAGTCCGTTGGGGATTTCTGGCAAATAACACTGACCGATGACACATCCTAAATACCAGATTACCTGGAGAAGACACTGCTCATGCTGGCTGCTCTGCTTGGCGCAGAAGGATTAGAAAGAAAGCATAACAGAGTAAAGTGCATAATGCTGAAAGCATAGATGATTTTCTCTTTCCTCACCTTTATAGTGAAAAGAAGCTAAAGAAGCAATTATCATAATGGCTGCCACTATCAGCCTGCTGCTTCTTTCTGCCGCTTTGGGTTGTCTGCGTGCCATCACTTACTTCGCTGCTCATGTTTCAAGTCACAAGTTCAGACTAATGCATAGTAAAGAGGGAAATATTGTCACTACCTCTTCTTGATATCTTTTAATGCCCTGTAGTGCTTTGATTTGATTTGCTTGACAGTGTGGTACGTGTGTGCAGCTCGTTTTCTTTATTTTATCTCTATAGACCGGATGTCCTGATGTGGATTAATCTCACTTGTACAAGAGGCTAGTTTGAAGGAAAAGTTAGCCATTTTGGGAAATAAGCCAATTTGCTTTGATGCCGCGAGTTAAATGAGAAGATCAATACCACTCTCATATCTGTCCGTTAGATTTGAAGCTAGAGCCAGGAGACGCTTAGCTTAGAATAAAGATTGGAAACAAGGGGGAACAGCTGCCACGGCTCTGTCCATTTTTTTAAGACTCCAGGAAGTCGCTTACACTTCAGTTTATGTATGGATGAAATATGAAGGTGCTCAATTAGAAATCTATTGCCTCCACAAGGCTCTCAACATGACGACGGCTGAGCCAGCGGCTAGCAGCCAGCGGTGCTAACAGTGCAAACAATTTTCAACAGTGCTGACAGAGCTAACAGTGTTTATCTGATGGTGAGCGCTACACGCTAAGTGACGACGCTCAGGATAGCGTTAGCGGCGGTAACGGCCATTTGACCGCGGTGCAGAGCAGCGGCCCTCGCTAGCCAGTGTGGCACGCTCAAAGCATTATTTGCAAAAAAGCCAGAGAAAAAAATGAAATACCTAATCAAGTGATGTGCAGGCTGAACATCAGATGAATGATGAGAGACCTACACAATCACAACTGTCACAGTATTTTTTATTCAAAATTCAAATGAGGAATAAATGATTGTTGTGGAGCCATAACAATAATACAGTATTATGCAATGTATGCATGTCTGTTCTGTTTCATGCCTGGTTATGTGATTTTCTATTTTTATATCTGTGGTTGAGCGGCAAAAGGCCAATTTCTGAATCACACGAGATCTTTTTGATACATTTACTTCATTAACCTAAAAAATTAAATAGCCTTTTTTTTTTTACTTTGATTTCTTTGTACTCCGTTCTCTTTCTTCTCCTTGCACTTGTCTACCATTACACGTGATTATTTTAAGTACATGTGGAATATAGAGTTCGGATGATACGGAGAGGATAAAGGAGAGAAAGCCGTCTTTCAGGTGCTAGATTTCAAAAGTCTCTCCTGCAGTCTTTCAATCCTGTGATGGTTGTTAATACGTTCTCCAGAGAGCCTTCCCAGACACCAAGAAAACTTTGACTGATGCGACGTGGATCAATAGTTTTTCAGAAAATGTCAAAAAAAGATCAACACACATCTCACGCCCCCGCATGTGGAGTAGTGTCTCGGTCTCTGAGAGGCTCGGTGTGGATCTGACCATCAATGTTAATGTTGTTTTTTGTGCCTGTTCACTTAAGAGTCCTCAACACCGTAAAACTTTAAAAGTGCTTTGTGTGTATTTTAATAAAATGATTTACAACAACAGTCATTTTTACCACAGTAAAAGTCTGCCTACTCAATATCCTGGCGCTAGGCGAGAGCTTCCCCATCCACCAAGGTTTATAAATCACCAGAGAGCCATTACCTTGTTAAATCGTACTGAGGCCTGTGTGATGTCTGCTTATATACTTTTATGGAAAGGAAGGAACATGACAAATAAATTGAATTATAGCCAGACTGAAAGCTTATATCCAGATTTTCTTTTTCTAGTGAGATGTGTTTGCTAAACCTCAAATTGTGAGTGTTTTATTCTACTTTCATCGTTGTTCACTGAGTAAAATACGCACATGAAGGCACACCTCTCTGTGTGAGACACATGTTCCTGGACTCATTACATTTTAGTGAATGCATGCGGCTTCAAATGTATATAAAATGGTTCGTGCTTGTACAGAAAGGAGATTTAGCAGAATTAAGGAAAGTGTGATGGAAAGCTTGATGACATCGGTTTGGTTCTTTAAATTATGAAAAAAAAAAAGGGTTTCTGACCGAGTTTTCCCTAAAGATCTAATTTTTTAATCACGAGCAACGAACCAAAACAAATATCTTTATTAATCATTATTTCTCCGGCTGAAAGTTAATCGTTAGCTAACAAGTGAATATACAGCATCCAATTTGCGCTACTGTCACATAATTCTTTCACAACGGAGGAAAGTCATTTTTTCTCCATATTTAGTGTCGACATCTGTTATATGCATTTCAGAGTTTGTGCTCATTTGATGAAACCGTACTGAGATGGCGTTGGTGTGAGCGTTTTGTCCACTTCTGTCCTGTTGTGTTTGTCAAGATGTTAGTAAATTGTTTGTCCTGATGTTACATATCAGGACAAACGTGTCATGAGAAAGAAACAAATTGATCTCAAGCATCTACAGGGAGGTGGTTCACAACTTAAGTTTGGGTTTTTATACAACTGGCCCATTAGATGATGACTGGCTCATTAATTAATTCGCTAAACGTCTCTATGAAATAGAACAAAATACAACTTCAGGGGTGGAAAAAGGTGTCTTTAACTCACCAAAACACACACTGGTGCATGTAAATGTATCAGCATGGTAAGAGACCACGAGAGGTAAGTGAGAAAATATGTCTTTTGTCCTTTAACTTGGGAAACTTGTTGCTACATTTCGGTGCAGTAACCTCAGTCAGGCATTTCATACAGTATATAAAACTAACACGGTAAGAGGACACCATTGTATAACACACAGCACACCAGTTAGAAATGGGGTTACAATATTAAACTATACAATTTTTGTGCCAACATTTTCTGTTTTTTAGCTTCTCAAATGTGGTTATTTTCTTGCTTTTTTCAAACTTAGGGAGAGTGAACTGAACGTCTTTGCATTTTGGACTTCTGGTCGATGAAGATGAGGAATACAAAGACATCACGTTGTGCTCTGGGAAACTGTGATGGACAATTTTCACAGTTTTCTGACATATTATAGACAAAAACGACTACTCAGGAAAATAATCAGGGTTGCCAAAGGCACCCTGGTGCGTTCTTCATAGGTCAGAGTCTCAGAATGAAGCAGAGAGGAGAACTGTCTGTCAGGATGCTTTATCTCCTTTCACTGACAGTTTTCTTCTGTGGTTATTATAAGTATTTTGCTGGCTGGGCTAACTATTCTAGCGAGCTCTCCCTGGAGCCTGCAGTTCACCCACGATGCTAAGTGGAACGTTAGCGCTCAAACTTATTCTTACCGACTCACTCCGAAGCTATTGAGACTCCTGAGAAGACAGTCGTTTTCTGGATGAAAGCACCAGCTAAAAGCCAAATATGTAAATGTAATGCCCTTGTTTGTTTCCCTTTCCTTGTCTTGATTTCAAAGTTTCGGTCTTTATCTCCCTTGCGTCCATCTCTTTATCCCAATGTCTCTCTCTGTCTCCTGGTAGTCTGGCATTAATGTAGGAACCCATCTGTTTTCATGCTTTCCTCTCTGTTTAATCTCTTCTATTAGCAGCACTGGGTCTTTTCTTTTCTCCCCTCATCCATCCACCCATCCACTCCCACACGTTCCCTCCGGGGTATCTCTGGGTCCTTAAAAGGGTCTTAAAATAAATTATCCAGAATTAAGGCTTTAAAACGTATTAAAATATCCCGTGTTGGCGACAGCTATCAGATCATTTGTGTTCGCCATGGAATGACAGGTTTCTTCGCTGTAAATGTTCACGCTGAGATTAATACAGGACAGAATTAGCTGTAAAATGCTTCTTCTTTTTTTTCATTGTATCTGCTTTAATAAACACAACTGAGCTTTGTGTCCCTTAACAATTAATTTCCTGTGTTGCTTTATCTTCATCTAGCCAGTTATAGTTGCAGAACTCTCATTAGCTCTGCTCCACTGGAACCAGGCTGGTTTTTTTTTGCCAGTTATGTCCCTTTACTTTATTTTTCTAATTTTAATCTTTCTATTCAAAAAAGCCTCTTAAGAATGTGCCCGCACTGTGTTCCCTCCTCTGCTGGGTCCTCCGTCTCTCTGTACTGCATCTCATCTGTGCAAAGCAGGGTCAAATTAAACTGATGTCAATGGCTTTCCTTGTCTGAATAATGATAAAAGTCAGCTTAAGCTTTCAATCTACCACGGAGATTTGGATGGAATCGATGTGACCCTGTGATTATCCCAGCAAAATCAACATTCTATACATCACAGCCTTTGATTTTTTTTTCACACTATTTGTGATTACGATTTTTTTTTAATACATAAATTAAATCCAACTTCTCTTTCCCTGTATCTCCTCTGCATCATTTATACATTGTCATTTATTCTTTCTCTGTAGTGTAATGTAATATCCATTCTCTTCACCGCCCGTTCTCCTCCTCTCCTCCTCTTCTTCTCTATCCAAGCCTGTGATGACGATCCTACTTTCTTGGCCATGTATGTATGTATTTCTTTTGTTTAACAGGGACATCTGTTTAGATTGCGTTTCAAGTAATGAGTGACGAAAAGCACTCGGCTTCTGTCTTTGGTTCTTCTTCTCTCTCTCTCTCTCTCTCTCTCTCTCTCTCTCTCTCTCTCTCTCTCTCTCTCCTGTCTTTCTGCTCTCTGAATTTGCCATCTCTGATCTCGCAGCAGTACAGTCTCTGCTCTGCGGTGTGGAGGCCATCACTGTGAGGAGTTGTCACTCATCATTTTCTTCTTGTTCTGCTATCTCACATCACACTGTTCGTCCCTCCCTCGCTCCCTGCCGCCCCTTCCACCCCTCCATTTTTTCCTTCTTCTCATGTCTCAACTCTCCAAAGCGCAGTGCACGCTGTGCAGTGTTAAAAAGAGAAAGAGAAGAGCCCTAATTTCTCTCCTTTTCTTCTCCTCCGCTCGACAATCAACTGGCTTATTTCTTTTCCCTTTTTTGTTCCAGTTCTAGTGAACCCTACCGTCATCCCTCCATCTCTTGCTGCCTCCGCTCTGAAGCAAAAACTGTCTGTGCACTTTGCTGTTCGTGCCAACTGCATAGATTTACTTCTCCATCTCCAGACATCCTTTCCAAAGTGAAGCACTGAGGGATTTTCATTCACTCTCTCCCCTCCTTCTGCCTCATTTTTGCGATCCCTCTATCCTACTTTATATTTCACCGTCTTAATCTGTCTGTCCTTCCTTCGACTTTCCCTTCTTGGCTGGACAATTACAGTAAACTATCGAGCAAGAATTTTTTGGACGGTCATGTGCGGGAGATGGCGAAGTTCCATTTCAACCCAAACGAGCAGAACGTTTTCAAAAATTACTTTCTATGGCAAGGAAACAAATCTTATTAAAACAGCAAACATTATACCAATATATTTGTGATTATGACAGTAAATTGTGGTTTCTTTCAACCTTGATCGTTACCTCAATTTAAAGCTGCACTGATCATTATTTTCATATAAAGAATACATCAAATCTCTATGTGTAATGTGAAAGAAATCAAATCCACAGGGAATCATCCCCCAACTGCAGTTCCCCTCAGCTCCATGGAGCAAACGTTACAGTTTCCAGCAACAACAGGCAGATGATTTCCAGTAAAAATATACCAATATAATAAACAGACTGTCGGTTACCTGCTCAGCAAACAAGAGTTCGCAACTAGCTGGTAAACATAGTGGAGCATTGAGCTGCTAAAGAGTTGGATACTTCCCCGAGGGAGTTGGCGGAGAGCAAAATGTAGCTGAAAGGAGAATTTTGGAAGTACATTTGTCAATTGGAATTGCTTCTGTTTCTAAAAATCTGCATCTTCATCTTCATCTCTTCAGTTTTCCAAGGTGATAAAATGTCAGTTTTGTGTTTCGAGCTTGTTACGCTGCCACCAAGGAATGCAGGTTGAAGTGATTTTGTGCCTAAACTTAACCAAAAGTTAGTGACGCCCATGCTGCGTTTCAGGTTCATCTTAACATCGTAGGTTTTCTTCGTTATATCAACAGCTAATTACAGTGAAAAACGCTATCTCTTCTTTCTCCTGCCTTCATTTTCTCCATCTGCTTCTCTTCCTATAAAAATGTTTGCCTTCTGTTTACAATTATTCTCCTCCTTCGTCTCTCTCTCTTTCCTTTCTCAGTTTTGTACTGTACGCACCTCCATCCCTCCACTATCTTTCTCCCAAGACCTTCATGTCTCTTCTTTCTCTCTCCATATGCTGCTAGAAGAGAAGACATGGATGAAGGGTTGAGTTCTGAGTTCCCGTCATCTTCCCCTCCCCTCTCAGGCTCTCAAACTCTCTGCTTTCCAAACTACAGCATCTGCTGTGCATGTTGGACCACTGCAGTGGGGAGTTTCTGCTCCATATAACCCTCCTCCTCCTCCTCCTCCTCCTCCTCTTCCTATTTTCTCCCATTCCCCTTCCTCCTCGTCCACCACTACGCTTCTCAATTCCCACCAAAGTAGAGGTCAGCCTTTAAGTGTTCTATCATTGCAGAGAAGTGCCTCTCTCCTCTCTACTGTGGTTGAAGCTCCATCCGGAGTAAAGACTCGCTGATCTCTCCATTTGTCCTTCCCCAGCTCCCTCCCTCACTCACTCTCTCTATCTCGCCTCTCTGTGCTCCAAATCGTCTGTTGGCCTTCTGCAATGACAACTCCTCGGCCTGTGTCCGTCTACTCTCGTCTTTCTTAACTCCATCTCTCCATCACTTCCCTTCTGCTGTTAAGTGTTGCATTCGTGCACGAGGGAGTCATTCTAGCTCTCTCGCCGCCCTGGTATCTAATTCTCCAACTCTCCCACCCATCCTTCCTTCCATCTGGACCACTCGCTCCTCTTTTCACTCACAAGTACCAAGTCTGTTGTGTGACGCTGGACTATTGAAAAGAGGCAGACTAGAAAACGTTGGAGCTAAGATTTAAACTTGTCAGGATTTAAGTTTCCTCTAAAATGATTTGATTTTAAATATCCCCCTTTAGGGGCATTTTTGTTTTTCATCATGTCAAATAAAAAAAGGAGACGTGTTTTTATTGCAATCATAGCCATGTTGTCCTGGTCTTTACACTCAAACTGGGTGCTGTGCTTCTTTTCACTCCTGACAATGTTTTGAACCATGGGTTTGAGCCAACAAAGGCAAAAGTAATCATTAGCACCAAAGCGCCATATTTATAATGTCAGTCATTATTTACAGTGTCAGTTTTTCTTCTTTTTTTTCACACCGCTAGCCTTTTTAAAATACAGGGTCTGTTGTGTGATGCTGGACAATTTAACCAAGGAGTGGAAAGTCTCTCTTTTCAAAATATCATTAAAAAGCCGGTCTGGCTTAACAGCCAGTTAGGCCATCGGGTAGCAAACAATTTGATTAATGAGACAATTTGTCTTTTAAAAAAAAGTATCTGTTTGGATTGGAAACATTGAAGCACTTGTGTCCGTCAGATTCTGAGGTTTGTTTTCATCCTTTCATTAAAAGTTGTTGCACATATTGAGCACTTTGTGAATCATGCAATATTACATGTCGCTCGCTCTCTCAGTTATAAAGCAGTACAAAGCAGTTGTTAGTGCCTTGTTCAGAAAAGATGAAAAAGCAAAAACATCTTTATTGCAACCCTGTCTCCTAACAATTACATTCATACGAAGCGGATGTGCATTAGCAAATATGTTTTGTAGAAAACATGTTTTTTCTATCAACATAGACCCCCTTTTTACATGCAGTTACTTCATGCTTCTGGGGCAGATTGGAGGACAGCTATGTGATCAAAAGTGTGACTGCATCCAAGACGCATTCTAGATGATGATAAATCTGTCTCCTCAAGACGCATATATTATCATTACTCTGCCCAGTAAAGTGGAAGTATAGCCTCTAAACGGTCTATCCCTTGTGATAATGGCAGCTGAAGTGGCACTGAAACAAGCTGTCATATCTGCTCAAGAGATTCTAACACACGACACTGAAGGCGCACCAAGCTGTTGTGACATTCATCTGATCCCCGATTGGTTCAACCTCTTAATGTTCCCGTATACGTGGGGGCACGAACGAACGCCTGTGAAGACTAACTTGTGTCTCACTCGTAGTGCTGGAGCAAGGCCTGTGTTGATTTGCACGTAGCCTGGAAACACCAAAACAGATTGAAATCAGATCTGTGATCTGGCCAACAGGGATGCAGGTATGTTGCCCCCCCCCCTCTCACCTCTCTTCTCTCCAAAGTACAGGGTCTGCTGTGCAGTGTTGGACCATTGCAGTGAGGAGTTATCGCTCTCGGGCACATTGCAGGTCAGTGTCACAGTCCCCCCCACGGACACCGTCTCATCTGAGGTCACTGGCTGCAAGGGGTCGTCATCTAGGTAACGGGAGAGAGAGAGAGAGAGAGAGAGAGAGAGAGAGGAGGGGGGGTGAATAATCATAAGACAGAGCGATATAACTGCAACAGAGACAAGTCAGAGGCACTGGGCTTATATGAAAACACGAGCAAAAAGACTAGTACAGACCAACACACAGATCAAATGAACCCACAAAATGCATTACTTGCATCGCTCCCTCTCTTTCTCTCGAACTCTCCCCCGCCCGTCTCTTTCTCCGCTTGTCAGATTATCCATACATCTCTATCTGTCTTTCCTGAAAGCAAATACGCAATGCGTGTGCGCACGCACACACACACACACACACACACACACACACACACACAGGGACACGCTGTCAGAGGGACAGAAAAAGCAGACAAATGGCGATCTGGTTGTATGTCTGCGAGGCCAATGTAAGAGCGATGAGTCAGGAGCAGCGCTGGCACCCAGAGACTGCAGGACCTGAGGGACCAGCAAAGATGAAGAGACCGCGGCGGAGAGTGGCTCTCGACAGGTCAGAGCAACAACAAGAGCACTGTCTCATACATTTAATGGCCTCGTAACCCTCTTTTGTCGATATCCGTGTCGGTTCCTAACGCCATGCATATGTATCGGCTGCTTCAGAACGAGCTCAAACGGGACAGGCATTATGGAAATGAGCGGGTCAGATGGAAAGAGAAAGAGAATACAAATGACCCAGCATAATGAATTGATTCTAAAGGCTGGAGCTGGAACACCACAAAACCACTGAACAGTGAACTGGGTGTGTAACAGTATTCAAATTGGCTCAAATCATGGTATTTAACAGCGCTCCCTTGATAACGGGTGATGGTGTAGGCTAATTCCGCTCTTTGGATTCAGCGAGGCTGGCAGACGATTATGTGAATCAGAATAAGGGATGTATATTGAAATACGCAGCCCCTCGTATTAGTAAGTAATGCCGAGCCCGGCCGCTTTACTGTGCTTTTTGCCGGGTTAAGTTATTGCGGCTTTGAGAGCCATGCTTTGAGCTCTCCCCTCCCTTCCCGCTCACTTCAAAACGTGCCAGTGCTTGCTCAAACTAATCTTAAGTAAAACAAAAATATGGTATAATTGACAACAAGACCAAGCCAACGGAGGGAACATCTCCTAAGAAGAAATGCCCTAAAGCGGTGTCCTCACCCCTGCAAATATGGCGTGTATAAATAGTCTAATTGGAACCAAATTGTCAAGCGGGAGACAGGTTTATATTCGGCGTGGAGCGTTATCACATCCTTGCACCGGCGGTGGAATTGATTTTTTTTTTTTTTTTTTTTTGCAGGAAGAACATCTGTTTAAGTGCGCTTCGGCGGAACTCCCATCAAGACATGAAAGGTGTGAAGACAGGATGCAGAAGTGGAGGCGAGCAAACCAACTGCATGCGGCATCAAAAACACACATTTTCAGAGCGTGAGCTCAGGCAGGCGGCAACTTTTGGTATCTTTCTTTTGACATTTTAAAGCCAGTTTTATGGCCGGTTCAAAATCTCAGAAAAACACAAGTTGTTAGAGAAGAAAAAGAAAAAGAAAAAAGTCTTCGGCTTGCCTCTGGGCTGAGAGGATTCAGAGGTAGGATTCACTCAGAGACTTCCAGAGTGGTGCGTGTCAGAGTTAGTCACTCCCTCCCCCTCTGTGGTGTTTTACTGCAGCCCTGACCTTGTGGTTAGTTTATCTAAGCACCATGATGGCTAAGGGCTGAATGTGTGGTCAAGTGCAGCGAGGATTAGTGTCTCCTTTAATAGCGTCTTGGGCTAATTCTTGCGGCTGATCGCAAGAGCTCCTCTTCTCGGCATGAACACTTTGGCTAAACTTGCTGTCCCAGTGCATCAATCATCAAGCCAACCGCAATGAGCTGCCATTTCTGACCGAGAACAACCTGTGTTGCAGGCTCAGAGTGACACTTGCAAGTTCAGTGGTGAATTAGCTCTTTTACAGAATATGTAATATTCATCTGCAGCAAATCCCAGCACTGAGTTCATACGATCACCACTGGACTGAACGGCAGACGCAGCCTTCTCCCCGCTCAACTCATTGCCATTTTCCTCTTTAAACCTCCTTTTAGATATCCTCAAAGTATGTAGAAACAAAACATTTGTTCAACACTTGCATAACACCATCTGCATCTAATTTGCATTATGTTTACACCACCAGAAATTACAGAAAGTCTTGTGGGCTTAAACTAAGCTCGCCCTTGTAATAAATAATGACCCACCCACAGGTCCAGAGGAGCTGAAGAGGATAGCTTCCATAAATTCAGTGGCAATAGGTGATGATTTGGTCATTTCAAAGTCTTTTATTTCCTTTTCAAGTTATTGATCTTGGGCACTGAGGGCCTAAAGGTTAGATAAGTGGGAAGGTGGCAGGAAGATTGCAGATTCGATCCATGGACTGGCAGGGGTAAATCTAACAGGCGAAGAAAAGACCCTGCAGCACTCGTGGCTTGTTCATTACCACAGCTGGAGTGCCTTTTAATCCCCGGCTACAGTGGAGCTCAGTGGCAAAACAGAGCAGACTGTGCGTGTAGTGGCTCACAAAAAGTTTCTATATAAATTAATGCGGGCTAATAAATAAAGGTTAATCTCACTCTTATTGAGTAATATGTTTTAATGATGATTAAACGGCACTCCGCATCTTGAATTTAAAGCTCCGCTAATGCTTACAAATCACTTGATGTACAGTATATGAGCGCGGTAGCAACCTTGTTAGGCCCGTCGGTCAAAATATTAATCACACATAAGTTCATTTAGTTTGAGAATTTGACTGCATGATAATGTATAAACCTTACAGCAATATTTCAAATGAACATAAGCATTCATTATATGTTCAGACGGGTGGGGTCAGCAGCAGTGTGCATTTAAATTGGCCCATTTGAAATAAGATCAAATTCTCTGTGGTTGACAAATGTCACAACACATCCAACTGTCCTTAGAGGAACTCCCAAACCATCCATCGGTCCATATTGGTTTACACAAACACTACAGAGTCACTCCCCAGCTGCATGACCCCCATAAGCCTCAGATACAGATACAGCTGTTCTTCTTACCTTTCAAGCTACTTAAGAGCAAAGTTAAAAAGCGGGGGAATGAAGTTCAGCCAGAGTTTGAACGGTTAAGACAGGCTAAAACACCCGAGCTGCAAAAATGAACAGGGAGACCTATATCTATCCTTAGCAGACGCTAAGTTAAACACTGTGGCTCGCTCTTCTTTCTTCTCGCCTCGCATCCTCCCCTCCTACTCCCCTCCCCCCTCGAGGTGTAAGCCCACCGAAGACACGGGTATTTAAAGCAACACAATTTACACTTTCCCGCGGCCGGCAACAAGGTGACAGAGCGCAGAGCGCTGACTGGGATATGAAATCAAGGGAGGGAGGGGAGGAGGAGGGAGAGAAAGATGGATGGATAAGGGTATATAGAGGAGGGTGGGTGTTAAAATGAGGCGGTAAAGTGTTTGTGTATGAACAAAACGGGAGGGAGGAAGCCAGTGAGAAGTGTGAGGACCTCGAGGGCCCTCACATGATAAAAAAAAAGTAGAGAGAAAAATGGAAAAACTTAAAGGAATAGTTTCATCCCCCCTTTTTTTAAGAAGAGGCTTAATTACTTTCTTTCTGGGAGTTAGACGAGACGATCGATATCCATCTCAAGCCTGCGCGAATACATACAGGGCGTGTTTAACGTAGCGTTAAGATTGGATGCAGGTGGCAAATACTTAGCCCGTACAAAGAGAGAAAACACACCAACAAAGCACTGACTATTAGGAGTTCCCTCACCATCACGAGGGAACAAATCGAATTATCACACCGTGTTCTCGTTTGTCGGTTACAAACGAAAACGGAAACGACAATTTGTAGCTTTAGACGGAATTAGGCGCTTAAACTAAAAAGGTCCACTCGGTTCCTGGTATCTGAAGAACCAAATTATATTCATTCTAGTCTGGTTGAGTATATAGTTCCTGTTTCATTGCTTCAGGTGCAGTCTACGTCTAGTCCACTGCTGCTCTCTCTTTTCATGACCGTTTGAGTCGCCCACATTTTGGATCATGTGTAAATATCTTTTGGCTCTGTGATGTTGTGATGGACTCTCTTCACAGTTTTCTACTGTTTAATAGACCGAACGAACAGCAGATTACTCTCTGCTACCTGGTTTGCTTCCGAATGAGTGTTTTTCTCCCTGCTACCTGCTGCTCAGACTTTATATCGGGATGATGTGAGGCATAACAAAAAAACGTAGCTTTTCTAAGCATTGGAAAGCTTTTGCAAACGTTGAACCATAATGGTTTAGAAATGCATAATAGAGAGAGTAGAAATGGACCTTTATTGCAGTTTGAGGTGTCCTGTCTGTTTTAAAGACATCTGTTAAGGTGGTCTGTGGGGAAAGAGCTTTTAAGGCGAGAAGGAATTTTAATTTGCACCTCCACTCGTACTCTCGGGAACGAAGCAAAAAAAGTGTTTCCCAAAATTATTGAACTGTTCCTTTAATAAAATAAACCGCTTCCTTCACTCCTTGAAAAGAACAACAATTCTAACCACCTTGACCATCTCCATGTTCACGTGCCCCTCTCTTCCTTCCTCCTCCATCTGTCTCCCTCCATCTTTCCCCCCCTCCTCCTCTCCATCTGCCCCGATGTCCTGCTCGGTTTCCTCTCGTCCTCCCTCACCTCTTTGCCCTTCTGTCCAGCCTCCTGCCCCCCTCCTCCCCCATTCCTGATAATCTCGTTTACTTCTTGGCGTTCTTAATTCCTTCTTTCCCTCCTTTTTTTCCTCCCTCGTTCTCCCTGGGAAGCTTTACAGTGTTGCTGCTAATTAGCGGCAGGTTAATGAACTTTATCTATACTGTAAAACAAGTGTGTGCGTGTCCGTGCACTTTCAGCATGTAGGTCTGAGCTAAGTGTGTGTGTGTGTATGTGCGCGTGTGTGTGTGTGTGTGTGTGTGAGAGACGAGATTGCTATCTACATGTCCGTGGATGTGTGGTGTGTGTGTATTTGCAGGTGTTTTCACAAAAGGGTGTAGGTTGCTCTGCAAGGAGGTAATTATCTCAATGTTAGTAAAGTATGTACACGTCTCCTCACATGTGTGAGAGTGTGAGTCTAAAGAGGCTTGTTATCAATGTGTGTGCGTGCATGCGTGTGTGTGTGTGTGTGTGTGTTTGCACGCAGTTGTATTTGTTTTGCAGGGAGGAATTTATCTGTTTGTGCAGCGTGTGGGACGAAGTATCTGCGTGATTTATGAGATGCTTTTTTATCTGCATGTGGTTGAGGCTGTGTGTGTGTGTGTGTGTGTGTGTGCTGGCGTGCGTGTGCATCCATATTCTGTTGCAGCGGCACAGAGAGAGCGGCGCTGTGGTGTGTGACAGACAGAGCCATGTGTCATGGTGCTGGCGACGCTGTACACATTTGATGGGAAATTCAGCCAACAGTGTGCGGTTTGATATGGCATGGTGCGATACAGACCATTACACACACACAGAGGCATCCACTGGCACACACTGCAAGCATGCTGACAATCCCCCCCCCACTCCCCCTCACCCCCACCAACCTCACCGCGCCCCCGAATCGCACACACACGCTCATAAAACATACAGACAGGAAGACATGCATGTTCAAGCACAAACAACAGAACGACACGAATACGCACAAACATGTGCTTAAAAATACATCAGATACAGTGGAAACATGAAGCAAACACACAAAGAGCACAGAGGACACATTCAGGAAGACAGACACACACACACACACAAACACACACCTCCCCCACACCATCCATCTATGCCCAGCTGTCCCCGACCACCACCCATCCCCCTGGGTAGATGTGTGTGTGTGTGTGCGTGTGTGTGTATCTATAAGTATATGTGTGTATGCGTGCCCTTCTGCCCACCTCTACCCTCTAAAAGCTCCCCGCTCTTTTTTTTTTTTATCCCTCTCTCCACTCCTCCCTCCCCCCACCCCCTTTACGTTTGGTGTGAGTCAAACGATGAAAATCCAAGCCAGATTTGAGAAAATTTGACCAGTGAATGAATAAACAACGTGAATGTTTCACATACTTTTTAACTGAGACCAACAAGCAAATGCTTTGTTTTCTGCCTGATTTCCGAGCGATTGTCATTCTCATGTGGGGGCGCCACACAAATCACTTATAATCTTTGAGAGGTGTGGGTGGGTGGGTGGGTGGGGAAGTGAGGGGGGAGTGGGATTGGCCTGTGTATTTGGGATTTCAGCCCCCCCGTCAGCTGTCTTAGCACAAACAAACTCCTTAGCCCTAAGTTTTTCCTCCAGCCCGCCCTTTTTCTTTCCTCAAGGCTGAGGGTTTTCGGGGGATTCTGGGAGCCCAAAACAGCCCCCACCCATCTCCCCGTCAAGTACCCCCAACCCTGCCACCCCACCCTTCCTCTGCTGCCTGTCAAACATAGTTAGCTCAGAGCTCAGACAATTCCCCCACTGCTTCTTGTCCTCATCCTCCACCAGCTAGACCCCCCTCCCCATCCACACACACACACACACACCACTCCCATCACAGCCCAGCAGTATCTCTGCAGCAGCAGTGAGGCGCCAAGCCGGCCGCCCCACCCTGCCACTGGAGCAGCGCTATGAGAAAGAAAAGAGAGCGCGGGGTGAGAGAGAGAGAGAGGAGGGAGGGAGGGAGGAGGGGTTCAGCTCGCAGAAAAGGGCAGCAGCATCACTGCTGACAAAAGAAAAAGAATAATGATTTGCCAGAGAGAGAAAGACAGAGAGAGTCGGGGCGGTGAGAGAGAGAGAGATGGAGGAAAACACAGGGGAGAAACAGAGAGAAAGAGCAAAGACAGAGGGAAAGAGAGAGGTGAGCGAAGGACATGGCAGAAATAAGCATATATAGATAGATGAGACCAATGAGGAGAGATGACAGGGTGACTTAGAAAAAGGGGGCAAAGAGACTGAAAGAGCATAAAAAAAACAATGAGAGCGAGATGGAGGGAAGTAGAGCAGAGTGGAAGGACAGAGAGTCAGAAAGGAGACAGAGGGATGGAGAGGTTGAAAAAAAGATGATGAGGAAGTGGTGGGGTGGAGAGAAGGAGCAAGCAGTGAGTGCTGATAAGACTTAAAGGATAGGCCATCTTAATACAATAAGCATGCGGAGTCCTCTCCATACACATCTGAGGTGATCCTCTTTGTGAGGCGACTTCACTGTTAGTGATGGGGGACGAACTCTGCCTTCCTCAGTCAAACCAAATGTGTATCTACTGAATTTCAGGTCTTTGTTTGTATGAAACGCCCTCTCTCTTGTTCCCTCGGTACCCTCTGCTGATCCGTGGCAGGATTCTTCCCGGTAGTGGCGTGTACAAGTCTGTGTCACACCCCCACAGCCCACAAAGCCTCAGATTCGCTACATGCCAATTGTTGTTTTTTTTGGCACCACGAAAGGCACAATATCAAGTAAGGCCGGTTCAGCACAGCCAGGTGCATCCTGGGAATTAGTCTCACATTGGACGATTCTGCACCTCGTGATTACATCCAGCGGTCCTCGGTCGGTGCCAGTGCAAGAAATAGCGCAGCCTATTTGTAGAGAGGCAGAAAGGACGGGTGTCCGACTTTCATGCAGGAGAGACAGAAAGAGAAACATCGGCATTGAATGTAACCCCGGGTTTTTGCAGTATCGTCCATCAGCGCTCTTGTCGGGCGATCGAGTTGTTCTGATTTATTATTTTGTTGTGTTGTAGAGAGGTTTGTGGCTGGACAAAGCTCACCAGCAACAAACACAAATGCAACTGTCAGAGCAAAGGCACCCACTTGATTTGGCTTTAAGATTGTTTGAGGCTTCATATTAACTTTAAATTAACTTCAGAAAGCACGTTTGCACAGAACCAGGTCTGGGTCTTGTCTCCCATTCACATTAAGTCCCATTAGGAAGGTGTTGCTTGAGACCTTGCTATCATTGCTCATTATTTGACAGCTGTGCCAGCTAAGCTTCTTTTAAAATGAACCGATTGGACACAGACAGATGGAGAGATGGAGAGATGTTTTTGATTTCAAAGAGAAGAGTTCTTTACTAGTTCACACGCACGGCTCCAAAGCTCACCAGCCAGAAATCATCATTTGATACGAAAAAAAGATAACTTTAGCTTTATCTGTCCATCTGAACCACTAACACACACACACACACACACACACACACACACACACACACACACACACACACACACACACACACAGAGGAAGATAAAGAGAGTGAAATCTTTAATGCTTTGGCAAATGCACTGGCTGCCCCTGCCAATAGGCCACTTAAAGAAATGAGTAGTCAATTACCAGAAGTCTGCCCTTTTGACTAAGATCACTGGATCCTCTAAGGACCCGAGAACCTGCAGTATCTCTCTCTCTCGCTCTCTCGCTCTCTCTCTCTCTCTCTCTCTCTCCGAGCAGACAACACCCATCTTTCAAAACAGCAATAATAACGAGAAGGCTGTAAAAAAAAAGTTTCGATGGGAAATACACAATCACGCAGACACATAAGCGTGACATGTGACGCGCACACTCTGGGTGATAATTTATTATCATCATGGTTCGTCAGTGGAATCACATCCTGATGCCACCAAATTCAGTTATCTAGATTAATGACACAGAACAAACCGTGATTACAAACAAAGAAACTTAATTATTGAAGTTCTTTTGTTCTTTTTGTGATTTACATCTATGACGTAAAGCATGGCATTCGAACAAAAGTCATTGGGGAGAAAATGTATGTGAGTTTGCATGATTTGTCATATCATACATACACTGTCTGTTTTTCATGGATTGGGTTAAGCCCCTTAGTTCTCATTGATGTAAACCGTAATGCTGCAGGCGCAATGACATTGGAGACAGTACTGTGTGGTTCCTCATTTGTAGCAGCACCGTTCCCATTTGAACATGACAATGCCTCTGTGCACAAAGTAAGGTCAAGCGGTTGGACTTCACTTTGTGCCCGACATCAGCGGTCGCCCTCGCTAATGCTCTTGTGGCTGAATGGGAGCAAATCCCTGCAGACAGGATACAGTATATCTTGAGGGAACGGCTTCCCAGAAGACCGGAGGATGTTACGGCGGCGGATTAAAGGAGTGCTTCACCCACCGCAAAATGACCATCTGTATATCGATTACTCGCGCCTGTGTTCCCTGGAATGCTTTGATTTTTCTCTCATGCCTCCACGGAGAGCGGAGATAAAAAAAAACAAAGGAAAGTAAAATGGGGGACGCGTTTAATAACAGCAAAACTACATCGAAGCATCCGTTTACGAACTCTCACGCAACTCGTGCAGTATAATCCAAGTCTTGTTTATCACTACTTTCCAAACACATTTCGCCCCAAATCTTCAAATTAAAAAACACTTAGTCAAACGGATGTTTGGATACAGTTTGATAGTTTTGCTGCTGTTAAACCTGGCCTCCTTTACTACAGTTCATCAAGGATGAAGGACGTTCACCGTGGAGAAATGCTGGAAAGTTTTCCTCCTGAATTAACTGAAGTAACTGATACACAAATAGTCATTCTGAAGGTGACGTATTCCTTTAATACCCGGGGGTTTTGGACTTCAGGTTCAACAGTTATATGTCTGTGCGTCCACGTACGTTTGGCCATGCAGTGTATTTGTTGTAAAACTTTCTATGACACCCATGTCTATAGTGCATTATAACCTATAATGCTTTATAATCTGCTAATAGCATTGTATAAATTACAGGTATAAGCTCATAAATGTCATAATGCCTTATAACAATAATCATAACACATTATAAAACATTGACTTATAAGATCAATGATGAATTGCTGTTCACTCACTGACATTTATTATTATTATGTCATTATTCCCACAGTTGTAATTCATTATAATATTCTATAATGCATTATATGCATGACACATTATGATTGTAAATGACTTATTAAGTGGTCATTGTTAAGTAGTTTTGTGTGTTGTGTTTGCATAGATTTAATAGATATCTTTTCACATTACTTAAAGCAAACAATGACCAGTGTGCGCAGATTATAATGCATTGTGGGTACGTTCATAATGCATAATAGACATGGGGTGTCATGGAAGGAGTCGCCAAATATTCAAATACAGATGCTTTGATATTGTTTTTTTACCATAAAGGCCAGCTGTATATCTGATTCAAACACACAACAGAAGACACAATCTGTACCTTGAAGGAGGCGAGGCACACACACACACTGTCCACCTCTACAGCTCTATAGCATGCAAACACACACACACACACACACACACACACACACACACACACACACACACACACACACACCTATCCAGCCGTAAAACCTTCCGATAACAGCAGAGACTTATACACCAGGCACAAGAAGGATAGCGCTCTCGATGCCCGCGGAAAGGGCCAAGATTAGAAAAAGGAGGAAGAGTCCTGAAGCTTTAGGGAACGAGAGAGGCTGAGGAGGATGAAGGAGGAGAGGGAGCGAGGGAGGGAGAGAAAGAGGGAGAGAAGGGTGAGCCAGTGAGCCAAGGGTGATGAGGGAAGATATGCTTCAAATTAAATCATTTGGAACAAAAGAGGATTGTTGCCAAGCAACCCAGCCAGAACAGGGTTACCAGGGCAACCGAGGTGACCCGAAGCCTGACCTAAGAAATGGAGTTGCCCTCGTCGTCCATCAGCACACATGCAGACGCGTAAACACACACACACACACTTCAGTCATCCTGTGGCACGGACCGAAAACAGGGCTTTTAGGCCTGGTGGCTAATGGAGGACGTTTCGCCAAAATCAACAGCTAGCGAAGCACAAACACAAAAACTGTCCAACGTCCAAGATGAGCAGCTGGAATGAGAGAGTCGGCGCTGTCAGCACACAAACGCCGTTTCCAAATCATGGACGGATCCCAGATTGCCCCTCAGTAAGAGACAGGATGCATAATCCTCATTAAAGGAACTAGAAAGCTTTTAAATTAGAGATCATTTACATCAAAGTACCACGGAACGGTCCTTACCACGAGCGGGAAGAGGCTCGACCCTTAGAGACCTACTGATACTGGATAATAGAAGCTTATACAAAAAATATAAAAGCCTTTTGTTTTTCCAGTCTTCAAACAACTTCTTCCATCAAGCCTTTGAAGAGAGACTGTAGAAAAATGTGCGCCTTTATCCCCATTTGTATTTGATTCATCACCTGAGGACTACAAAGACACGCATAGTGACACAGAGCTGGTGGAGACGGATCAGGTTGCAGCAGGAGGAGGTTACAGTCACAGGCTCTTCGCCCCACATGTTTTGAGCGTGACCATTCGGGAAAAGGTGAACCCTTTTAACTTTGGATGTGATCGGACAACACGTCATACCAGCTAGTTTGATTCGGCTCCAACACCTCTCTCAGTGACGACTGTCAGCACGGATTTAATCTGAAATCCAATTGAAAGAATTTACAAATCGGTATCGCGTGCCGTCTTTAAAGACGTCATGTTGTTTTCCCTGCACGATGAAAATAAAAGCCCGTCCTGATAGTCGCACTACAGACTGTGATACCTGCAGGTGCTGCTGAACTCAGTTTCTTTGGTTTCATGTCAACTCTCCTGCCTGGCTGCTTCCACTTGAAATCGCAGATGAACGCGCTCTCTCTTCTCATCGTGTAATTGTTGCAGCGGTACATGAGACTGGATGTTCTGCTGGATGTTTTGTGTTACAGGCAGACCTCCTTTCTTCTCCTCTCTGTGTCTTTGACTGCTTGGCAACATGGCATGAAAGGACGAAGAGTGTTTTTGGAAGTGTGCGTGTGTGTGTGTGTGTGTGTGTGTTTGTGCGTCTACCTGGAAATAGCACAGAAAGACAAAGTGGAGCTAAGAGAAGGAGAAATCTTAATGTGGACCAAAGATTGGAGTACAGTGAGAGAGTGTGTGTGTGTGTGCGTGCGTGCGTGTGTGCGTGCGTGTCTGTGTGTGTGTATGTAGGATGCCTTTCCACTTGTTAGTGTATTGGAATGCTCTCTTCCTCGTAACCTAGCTTGCCTCTTTTCTCCAGGGACCACTTTGGGAATATGTGTGTGTCCTTCAGTGTATGAGAGAGTGTGTGTGTGTGTGTGTGTGGCCTTGTAAACCCCCCCGTCCTTTCCCCCCCATCATGTCTGCAGGAATGTGTGTACATCTTGTAACAAACGAACGGCCACTAACGAACGCAACCTTTCAGACGGCCCCCACTGTTTGTCACTCCCAATCAAGACAATGGAGATCAATGGAAGAACGAAGCGAGGGAATGGAAGATGAAGAATACAAGGAAGAGGAGGAGGGGGATGGGGCCTCGCCGCTTCCAACAATGGCAGCGCAGACACAAACAAGTGAAACAATAGAGGCTGGACAGTGTCGTTTTTTGTATCTGCGTGCACGCTGAGTGGCGTGACGATGCGGACATCGTCAGGGCGCCCCTCGTGGGCTAATTGACTGATTAGAGCCACTCCACATGGTCCTAACTGTCATGGCCGCCAACATCGGAGAATTGGCGCGGCCCTGTGACCATCTGGTGACCTACTTGACACGAGAGATGACCTGTAAGGGCATGGGATCGTCGCACTTGGATGTACAAGTGGCTGAAACTTATGGCAGCGTTTATTTTTTTTCTTCTTTTCTTTTCTTTTTTTAGCGTGGAAAACATGCTCATTATAGTGAAATGAAACCACTTATGAGTTTGCTAGAAATCTCCTGGAATCTCCATCAACGACCCCAGGACCCTAATGATTTTTAAAATGTGAGCGCAGTGGTGTACCGCACGCTCACACACACACACACACACTATAGATACAAATCAGGCCGAGGATAATGAGCGGTAGTGATGTTACAGTAAATCTAGTGAATAGGTGGGTAAAGAATGAACTCGTTGTCAATCAGGAGACATGGCACCGCTTATGTAACCCATGTGCTTTCAGAATCCCCACTTTAATCCCTCAAAAGACTTACTGTAACTGACATCCATTTGATACGGCTAACTGTAATTTATTCAAACAATGTCTTGGAACTGAATTCATCACCGTTCAGTATTTCTGTGGAACTTGTGTTCTTGCCAGGGTGTAAAAGCCTCCGAAGCATCACTTAGACCATTACGGAGCACTAGCCGTCATTTCCTCACCATAAGACTATGAGCAGCTCCCTAAAATCGTTTGGCACATTACTCTGATCCAGCGGTAGGCCGAAGTGTGGGATATACCAGACCCTGAGATGGAATATGTATTCTGACAACACAAAACAGAAGGAATTAATGCTCAAGACTGACATTTAGCTGCAGGTATTCCAGACAGCTTTGTCTGCAGCTGTGGACGGGGAGTAACCATCATCCAGCCAGCAGCAACTACCTGAGATCTGGCATAAAAAGGCAAATACCTGTCCGATTTATCATCCAGTCCCTAATGTGCTCTATAAACTCCTATCATAATAGGTGTATGTCAAGCTAAAAAGCCAAGTAAACACAGAACCTCCTCCACTACATCTTCGTAGGGCGCGAGCACTGATGCATGATGGATGTACGGTAGAGTGTGCAAATGTGTGTGCACTGTACCATCAATGCCATTCGAAAAACTAATGTGAGCCAATCTAAAACTGTCAGGAGCAATGACAGAACGGACTTTTTTTAGATATATTTCTGATCGGTTTTTGTAGAGGTTTCCTTGAAATGTTCCAACCCATCCCAGGAGTCTGTCTTTCAAGTTCCCCTGCTTTGGATTGGCTGTTATCCTTTTCTATTACACAGCTTGATTCCGATTGGTCAATTGCAGCACTCTGCGGGCTGTGATTTTCTCCACAGCAGACCGCTGCTATATGAAAAACATGCCGTTGCGATGGACGCTGTCCTTATCTCCGGACTATCTTATTTATTTTATTTTAGAGTCAATCATTTGTGTCATATTATTGATATCTTTAGTAAGTAGCCGTGTAATAAGTGGGTTAATGTACAGCCAGTAGGTCATTATTGTGAGAACCCCTTCGGGGTGATTCAAGACCCCTTTAGAGGCTCGTTCTGCCATAATGACCGGCTCGCTGTGCATCATCGCAGTATTTATAAACCGATGGGGAAAAACACAACATAAAACGACTCGTCCTACCTTCAGAACAGCTTCAGTGCTCACTGTCATAGATTCTCTGTGCTTCTGAACGCCATTCTTCTAAAAAAATTCCCTCATTTGGCGTTTTAATGATAACGGTTGCCAAGCGCCGTCTCTGCATAAATATATATATACACACATATATATATATATGTGTGTATATATATATATATTAGAAACTGGTGACAGCAAAGGGCATAGCATATGATTCACATCATTTTCACACTCATCAACACATTGAGTCAGCCTGCGTGCTCTGTCTGGAAACAGGTTTTAATTTGTCACTCATTAGTATACACTATGTGCTTACTGTCATTCTCTATATGAAACGCACGACAGGTGTTACTGCACCGAAATGGAGCAACAAGCTCCACCGAAGTAAGCAAGAAGATATATACGTTGTTTGTGGTCTGACGCCCCCGTCAGCTTGACTGACACCATTTGACCTCCGACTGTTAACATACATGTCGTTTCGGGGGCACCTGCTGAAAGAACCGATCGTGTTCCCAAAACAGGTTTGCAAAGATTACATCTGATTTTGCAAAAGTTGAGAAAGGGAGCAGGAAAGCCTTCCACAGCTATCACAAAGCTAGTGAAAGGATCAGTTCACACAGAAGACATGTTTTCTCACTTAGCGCTCGTGCTATCTCACCATGCTGACGGTTGTGGTTTTATTTGTCCAGTTTTGACGTATCAATCTGTGAGATTTCTGCTGCCACCTCAGTTCTACTGAATTGAATGGAACTCTCTTTGTTAAAAGATAAATTCTTTGGAGTAAAGTAGTTCTATTGAGAACTGTTCACAATGAGCTCTGTGGATTATCCAGAGGAATGGGGACACTATTCTAGAAAGACACACTCCTGTAGATTTTATTTTAAAGTATTTTTCAAAGCTGTGAGAACCAAAAATGAAATCCCATTCACCTCCGGTGTACTCATGAATATCTGCACGGCCCGTCAGATCGTGTGTTTTTTTTTTGGGGGCGTTCTGACCCTTTTCACACACGAGTGACAATATTCCTAAGTGCATACAGTGTAAACATCCAGCGCACCGACAGGCTACAAGTAGTTCTCCAGGCTGAGCCGCTGTGCATCAGCACATTACTATGATATACTTATGCTCTCCATTCATACACTCAGTCATGACGCTGAATCTTATTTAATGTCACAAGCCACATTCGCCTGGAGTGGAGCTCTACAAGCTGAGCTCCGAGAGAAAAGGACTGAAGTCATCTTTCTTTTCCTGCACGTCTGCCTCTGTTTCGCCTCTCTCGGTCTCCTCTCTCGGTCTCCTCTCTCCCTCTGTGTATCTCTCTATCTGCTTCTCTGCTGTGATCGCACCCCCACACCTACTCCCCTGTTCCCTCTCTCTCCCCCTCAATCTGTCTCTCTCTATCTATGCCTCTCCACCTCTCTCTCTGCCCCTCTGCAGTCGGTGAATTCCCTCGGGTTCTACAGCGGGAGACTATTACACTCACAGACAGATTCGCTCTCCTCCAATTCTTCTCTGTCCTCTTCCTCCCAGCTCTCCCCCTATTTCATCATCCCCCTCTTCCTCTTCTTCTCCTGTACTCTCGAGCCTCTATCCCCTCTTATTCGTTCCCTCCGTCGGCATGAATGTGTGTAGTTGTGCGTTTTTGTGCACTCACGCACAGGCCTTCCAACCCTCCCTCCGCCCCTTTCTCTTTCTCCTTTTCTTCAGTCAATATAATTGGCATCGCAGGAGTGCTCCCTGCAGAGTATGCTAAAACAGCAAGCACAAAAACAGAGGGAGAGCAGCGAAGGAAGCAGGATGGGAGAGAGATGTGGATAAAGAAGACGAAGAGAAAGGGGAGGACATGAAAGCAGAGAGGGAAGAAGAGGGAAGAAGGCGATGAGAGGAAAACAGAGGAAGGGACTTAAAAGTGATGAGAGGGGATAGATAGATAGATAGATCGACTTTATTTCAGACTCAGGGTCCAGAGAGACAAATACATAAAAAGAAATAATGAGAATGGATGAGGATGAGAAATAACTATAGAATATAGAAGGAATTAAGATATATAAGAAGAGAAGAGGGCAGAGAGAAAGAGAAATAGAAATGAAGAACTGAGCAAAAAAAAGAAAGAAAGGAAGAGTTGGAAAGAGGATGTGGGAATGGAAGAAGGGAAGAAAGCAAGGAAGAAAAGATAATACCAAGGGGTTGGGGAAGAAAAGAAGAAACAAAGAGAGGAGGGAAAGAAAAAGAAAGCGGGAAAAGAAAGGAGGGACGAGAGCTTCAAAAAGACAAAGACAGTAAAAATAAGAGGAAACAGAGAGGCCAAAAACAAAAGAAATTGTGAGAGAAACGAAAGAGGAGGAAAACAAACACAAAGGGAAAGGGAGGGAAATTAAGGGAGGAGAAAGGAGGACGCAATCAGAAGCAGAAGCAGGGAAGATAAGACAAAGGGTGACACAGAGGAGAAAATGAGGAAGACAATTGGGAGAGAAAAGTCTTGAAAATAGCAATCAGCCACCAGAAAAACCAGAGCGCGTCCATTCAGAAAGCAGCAAGCCACTCAAGACAAATTCAGCCATATATCTCCTCCTGACGAGACACACAAGGGCCAAACCACATTAGACTGCAAGACAACCATCCTGAAATAACCCAGACCTCAAGTCGCAACAGCAGTCTCTCCGTCTCTACCTCCGCAGACTCTCTCTGGTTTCACAAAGAATAACTTATTTTTTATTTTTTAAGTTAGAGGCAATATTTCAATGTAAAAGTGCACGTCTCATCAGCCTAAAACACAGATACTTCATTTGATTCGGCAAAGACGAGCGCCCCACTATTAACACCCTCCACATTTGTCCTAATTAACCAACAAGATGTCAGCAGCTGGAAATGTTCTTGGCAAACTGCACATTAATCAAACCACAAGTGCAAGAAACGAGCACCAATGCGAGATGTCCAGAGGAAGTGAGCCGACCGGCGACTCATCCGGCAGGAAAGCAGGTCGGAGGAGTGCAAAGATTACTGACATCACAGTACCGACATTACCGGAGATCACGACGTCACGCCACTTTCTGGCTAATGAGTCTCGCTAACGAGAAAATGAATCTCCTGCTGCCACTCGGGGGGGGCGGCTGGAATGAAATGTTGTCGTGTTTATTCTAAATGTGACACATGTAGGGCTGCAACTAACCTTTGTTTTCATCTTTATTAATCCATCACTTATGTTCTGATTAGTCGATCACTCATGTAGGAGATAAAAATGTAGACAAATGAAGACAAATGACCGTCACAACAACGCGTTGGGGACCTGAAATTGCTGTCTCAGTGTCAACAAATAAAATGGAAAACAAATTCAAAGGTTTTAAATCTTCTCTTTCTCATTCTCAATACTCATACATTCATGTGTTACTTGGTGCACTGGTATCAGGTGGAACATTGAACTGAGCGTTGTGGTACTTATTCTTAAAGGCTTCTCTTAGATGGACTGTTGCTTGGGTTGTACCTCATTTGTACGTTGCTTTGGACAAAAGCATCTGCCAAATGAGTAGATCTAAATGTAAATTTACAGATACAAAGCTCGGAGAAAAAAAGCACTTAAATGTCACTTTTGAAGATGGGACCAATTCGGGGTAAAAAAAAAAAAAATAACAAGAAAGGGGAACGCAGATGTTGGAAATAGAAGGACGTCAGATAGAGTATGCACGTTGAAATCAAATCTAAATGACTAAAAAATAGGAATAAAAGATTCACCGATGGGATCACACCAGACACTACGCCAAATCGGACCAGGGGACGTAAAGCGGGGGGGGCAATGACCCCTTCCCAACGTTCTACCTTCCCTACTTCCGCACTCTTGCTCGAACCACTCTCATTTTGTTCTCAGCGACACACTGGTAAAGTTCCAGGGCTGCATCTTGCACGGCTGTGACGCCATCTGTTCACAGACAGACTGAACCATAAACACCTGACAAAGCACGAAGAACCACTTCTGTGATGGAATCCGATACAGTCGGTGTCTCCGGGACCACATTGTGCCGCGACGACACGCACAGAGACTCACAAGGTGAAAACAATACCAGCCAACAACAAATAAATAGTATGTCAGGACAATGTGGAATGGACAATGTACAGAGTTATAG
The DNA here is from genome assembly GCF_050575085.1 of Anarhichas minor. Taxonomy (NCBI): domain Eukaryota; kingdom Metazoa; phylum Chordata; class Actinopteri; order Perciformes; family Anarhichadidae; genus Anarhichas; species Anarhichas minor. The sequence continues at coordinate 4,109,622 of NW_027466470.1, read as the reverse complement.
AATATGAGGCAGGTATTTGAAAAGAAAACACTATGAGATTACTAAATCAATATGTAGTCAAGTTAGTTTTGTTTGTACACGAATATCACGAATCACAACTTTGCCTCAGGGAGGGGCCTTTACTGTACAGCTCACTGTGTCCTTGAACCCTCGCAGCGGATACGGAGAAACTTCATCGCTGGAAAGAATTTAAATAAACCTCAGGAGAAGAGGAGGGATTCCTCCCGCAGGACCGACAGACGGGAATAGATGCGGTGTGTCTACATTATAAACGTAATAAATTACAACATAGACAAACCAAAACGTACATGTCGCTAAAAATCTGGATCAATAATACATGAACGTGTATCATCATCTCTTTGTGTTGATAGCAATCCTGCAGATTTACTGCAAAATCTGACTTGATGGGACGCTGCAGCACAGCGGTCCTTGGAGGCTGACAATCTTTTCTGGTAATAGTGTCATTTGTTCTCGGTAATTACTTTATTGTCAAAATGTGGCGAGAGTTTACGGATCTTACAATGCGACAAAGAGAACACTATAAAACTGCCAAACACAACCTATTTGTGATTCAGAACAGCTAATAAAAATGCGGAAATTATAAATGGCCGGTGTACCAAAAAGGGTAACATGAAATTATTTGTTAAGGAACATGAAGTCCAATTTCGTTTACTAAAGCAGAAATTATGAATAAAACATTACACCGCCTATTGTACTGCTAACCCTGGCCCGCTCCGTCTGAAATAATCTCAGAAGAGAAACGCAGGACAAAGAAACGTATAGAGTGGTGGAAAATTAAGACCTCTAATACGGACGTTTCACACATTTTCACCCTTTTCAAGGCCTTAAATTTAGATTTATTTTAAGGCTTTTGCAATTTTAAAGACACGTGGATGCTCTCTCTTGCTCTGTATTCCGTTTTCTCCTCTGTCTCCTGTGACTCGGCTTCTCTCTTTCTCTTTGTGTCTCTTCCCCTCCCTTCCTCAATCTAATCTTGCTCTCTGAAGGCAAAGAAAAAAAAAAAAGGAGAAGAGGACAGACTCTATTCTATTCAAATCCAAAGCCGGGAGAGCAGACTCAAATCCAACCCAATCGCGTTTGAAGCCAGGTTCCGCTCCAAATGGTAATTTGTCAACTGTCTATTGGCTTGGGCGCGGGGGCTCCTGTGATTGACAATCTGAGGGAGGAAGTGAGAAAGGAGGCGACGCCGACATCGTGTTGCTGTGATGAGTGCAAATATTAGTGGTCTTTGTTTTATGATCATTGTATTTGCATAGCTGGTCCTTCAGATTCACTGGCAGTTATAGAATAAGGTTCTTATTTACTTGACTTTTAATTTCGGGCGGTAATCTGTTGTCCCAGACTGAAATATCTCAACAACTGAAATTAAATCTGGTCCCAGCGTTCATGTTCCCCCGAAGCTGCCATCATCAGGTTTAAACTTTCAATTTTGTCGAATACTTTGGTTTGCGATCAAATACCAGCAAATATTAGCACGCTAACGCGTTAACCTCAAATGGTGAACGCGGTAAACATTGTACCTGCTAAACATTAGCATGTTAAGCGTCGACTCATTGAGCATGTTAGCATGCTGGTGTTAGCATTTAGCTTGGAAATGTTGAAGTGCAACCTTCTTGCATAGTGCTCTCATCTATAATGACCATGTCCTGACTATGGGAGAAAAATGTTGTTGTATTTTTTTTAAATGTTTCTGTTTGTTGCCTACAAGGATGGAATAAAATGATAGATCCGTTGGAGATTTAAACTGTGATGTGGTTTCATTGAACTTAATGCTAACCCTGATGTTGATACGGCACAATGAAGAAACATTCCAAAATGTGACTTATCAAAAAGGTTGCCTCTCAGTCTTGTTGAATCATGAAAAGCAGATTTCTGTGAAGGTCTATATGTCGTACAAAAACTCAAATACAAAACCTATCCTTGTAAATTGAGTTCTTTATCACATCAAGTATTAAGTGTGGGCTTTTCAGGTCAGGAAAAAAAAACGTTACGGACACGAATTTTGAGAAATCACTGTCTCTGGCAACTCTTATTCATACAGATGATGGTGCTGTAAATGAAAGGCAAACTTCCTGTTTCAAACTGTGACCTGAAGGCTTTTACAGATGACAGGTAGAACATCTCAGAAGACAAACATCCAGCCCAGTTACCTTGGACATACTACTTTTAGGTAGACATTATTCCGTGTGTCATAACTTGAGAGCCGGTAAAAGAAGTTCTCCATCACACCAAGAGTAGGAGTGTAAGATAAATAAAAGATTATTCGATGTCAATTGTGCCTGTCTGTTAACCAAAGGAAACCTACTATTTGACTGTGAAGATGTTTGAAACTGCGGCTGAAGGCTCTGAGATGGCAGGTGAATCTGTGAACTTTGGATATTCCCCTTCTGGAGAGGAATTACTGTCATTTCGGTAAGCAAAGACCCAAAAGACCGACGTCCTCTACTGGCCTCGACGACTCACATCTCGCATGAAATCTGCTGCATCCCTGTCTCTCTCTCTCCGCGGGTAGATCTGTGCACAAACACTGTCGTGGTTAGGGATTCCCCCTCGGGCCGCCAGCGCTCAAAAAAAAGTACGCAGTCAATGCGGCGCTTTGGCTCCGACAAATGGCAGGTGTTCCATCACCGTTCCATTTCTAGTTATTAATGGATTTACTTTTCTGACAGTGAAGAGGTTTTGTGACTTCACTTTGAAACTGCTGTATAAATAGTTATTTTATCATACTGTCTGTCAAGTCTGGCACTGTGAATTATTAATATTTATCTTAGTACAGTATTATCCAAGAGGAGATTTAAAAGGTCCTATTTCAGAGAGTTTTCAAAGGAGAAAGAATAATGCGCATGATGTTTGTCAAATAAAAGCATGGTGCTTTTTTTTTCTTTCTCCTCCCTACAGAGAGGTGCTTTTCAAATAGAGTACATGAGCCACTGTAGCTTTGTTAATCGGATATTTGTGTGAGAGTGTTTGCACGTATCAGCATGTGTTTATATATACAGAGAGGAGCTAATGAGAATATTAAATGGTATTTATGAATGGCTAAACGGGTATTCGTTCTACTGGCATCCCTGTGTGACCCTGCATACGATACTATCGCTCATATAAATGCTTGACAGTGTCACACCGACGAACGTTCCTTTATCAGGTATTTCTTCATTGAAACTGAAAAAGTCAAGTTTGATTCAGGTGAAGCTTTCAGTTTTCATTTTGACCAGCGCAACATCAGTTGATTGGAGGGACTTAAGTGATTCAACGCTGACAGGAAATTTGATAGCAGCAGTTTATCGAGGATGAACCAAATTGAAAGAGGCAGAGTGACAATTCAGCGAGACCGACATCACCTCCTCCCGCCTTCTGTTGTCACTCCTTCACAACGGTAGCATGTCCCCCTATAACCACTGGTAGCTGTGTCTACATAAGCTGTGACAGACTTCTATTGTTCGGGGGAATATGTGCCAGTCAATTTATGACATGCTGGCTGGACTTAATCTGAAAATGCCAGTAAAAATGATTGGATTTTTGAACATGGAATTACTGCACATCTTAACATGTCGGCCATTTAACTAATGCTCTAAAACGGAGCCAAGGACAATGACGGAGCAGATAGTGGAGTCTAGCGCCTCGGCTATGGACACATTGACAGGACGCATGGTTACAATGGGGCTCAAACGTGCAACTTTAAGACTAGAGCTGGCCGCAACCATGCGGGTTTGAAAAAAGAAGCCAACGTGAAAGTCCCTTGAACTTACACTCTTTCTAACATACATCAGGGGGCGACTCCTCTGGTTGTATAGAAGTCTATGAGAAAATGACTCTACTTCTCTCTTGATTTATTACCTCAGCAAACATTGTAAACATGAGTTTATGGCGTGAATTGCTAGTTTCAAGTCTTCTTCAACACAGCATGATGTTCATTTAGTATGTAAGTATGTTCCCATTGAGAGTAAAATCAGCGTTCGGTTGTACTTCCCTCCACACGCTCGTGTCACTTCTGGTTGCAAAAAACCAAAGACCTTTAATTTACGATCATGAAAGGAAAAAAAATAAAGCAACAAATCCTCACAAACGAGAAGCTGGAACTAAAAAAATGTTAAACATTATAAAAAAATGACTGAAACCATTACTGGATAATCAAGCCGATTCATTTTCTGGTGTTGGACAAATGGATAAATTGACTAAACGTTCCAGTGTCAGGAAGGCTGTGCATAGTGACTCAGCTTGAATATGTACGTATTAAGCCCATGCACTGCATAGATAACTCTGCGTCAGCCATCAGATACTATTAGCACAACTCTAATAAAAGAAAGTGTTGTGTTGACGGTCAGACTTCAGACTTGGGTCTTCATTGTCAACTTGCTTATGAAGATTTGCATGCTTGACTTTGACTTGTCCTCAGGGACTTGAGACTTGGTCTGACAATCTTTGACCCAAATACTTGACCTGCCTCCAACCCATGAAATCTCTCTTCAGCAAATGTCCTAGATTGCAAATTTCACTGTTCAGCGAAATAAATATTCCAAAACAAATTTTCCGATTTATTGATATCTTAGATTCTGCGATGCCTATCTGTCAATCTTTTCCATTGAATTCTTAAAATAGGATTTCCTCCCGCACATTGGGGTGGGTAGGTAACACCAGGTTGTCATGGTTTTCATGTTTGCTCCACCGAAGTGTAACACACAATAATGCGAAGAGATGTCAGCACGTAGCCATCTTGCCCACTGGCAACTGACCCTATGACGTAAATGACCCATCCTTTTCCCTCTTCGTCCTTTTTCGAACAGAACCTCGGTGAATTATACCGGGAGGTTGATGAAACCAGGCCAGCGCTGCTTCTCTCAGCCCCCGAGGGGGAATAACCAGAAAATGTCACAGAACCCTTCAAACAACAACAAAAAGACGCTCTCCCAGGCACGCCGCCGAGCGCTGTCACAAAGTCAAGCGTGACACCACCCGTGTACGAGTCTACACGCCTCCCCTCCCTCCTGCCAGTGAAGATGTCAACCTGAAAATAGCTCAGTGAAGCCGAACACTGAGCCGCGATAAATAAATCACAATAATATTTAAATATTCATTGTAGAATAGGAGAACAAGAAGGGAAAAAAAACAGAAATGCAGGGGATAAACTCCTTTTTCTTTGCTTCACACATCAAAACAGTTTGCCTTGAGGAGGTACGACTGCATTATCAAATTCTCCCTTCAAGGGACTCATCAAACATACAGTAGCCTGTGTAAGAGGCTGATAGTCGTCACGCCTCGGGCTTCCTGTATGAATGAACAGCAGATAAGGGCATGTAGCTCATTAAGTCAATTATATCGTTCACTAGTGCCGTCTGTCGATGCATTACGCGAATGGGACGAATTTGCCGGTAGATATGGAGTCATCTTCATTGGCACGCAGGCCGAGGGAGAGCCATTGAACTGTATCTCTAGAGAGAGGGGGGGGTTCCATTCAGAAACTAGACCACGTGGGCCGGTCGAGCCTCGCAGCAGGAGCCGTGTCAATAAATCTGTCCTTTAAAAAAAGGCCTGTCCATTTGTTGAAGAGCAGCAGCAACAAACAAAATAGCACTCGACATGCTGCGGCACTCTCAGTGTGTAAAAAAAACACCAACAGAACGGGAGGTCTGGCATGCACTCCTCAATCCATCCCCGCAGTTTGCTTTTGATAACAAAAGTCATAATGACATTCAAGTACTCACCAGGCTGAGAAATTAAGCAGCGACAGAAGGAGAGAAATGGAGACAGAACAAGCGAGGAAAAAACGAGGAGTGTGTGTGTACGTGTGTGTGTGTGTGTGTGTGTATTCGCGTAGGCTACTGTACGTGCTAGTTAGGATGTACGCGGGGTCGGATGAGACAGACGTTGGTTGGGTGCCAAGTGGTGAGGTGGAGAAAGCAGCTTTCCATCGAAACCTAAGTCTGTTTATAAAGTGTGTGATTAATCCCCCCCCCCCCCCCCCCCCCTACTCCTTCAACAGAGAGGCCTTGAAGAGCTGTTTAATTACTCAGCACTTTGCTCGCTAGGAAACGGAGCGTCGCTGGCTGGACACCACCTTATGGAGGAGGAAAAAAATATATAATAATGTCTGTGAGCAGTTTGGAAAATGCTGCATATCGAATGCCTACACTGAGTATATACAGAAGTGGTACGCTGAGTGGGGAATATATGAAAGCATTCGCTGGCCTGCTAAACACACATACTTTTGCGTACACACAGATAGCTAGGCGGACACACACAAACACACACATAATGTTTTCGCCTGGCAGTCTACAGCCTGGCTCACAGGGGTATTTTTGTTAGTTTTGTAAGTAAAGACTAGAAGGCCTTCAAAGCTCTATTTGAATACGATTGTGTGTAAGTGTCTTCATGCATAAATATGTACATATGTGGGCTTTTTTTCTTAGATTGTTTCTGTGAGTGTGTTATCATGTTTACACATTTGTGTGTGTGTGTGTGTGTGTGCATCTCTGAGAATCCCTGTGGATGATCGTCTATTATATGCATGTGTGTGTGTGTGTGTGTGTGTGTGTGTGTGTGTGTGTGTGCAAACACACAGTCAAGAACTTGCGTGTTCAATGAACAAGCAGCATGCTTAAGTCTGCTTGAGAGGGAAGCTGGCTGAAAAACAGACAGATAGACTGTGTGTGTATGTGTGTGTGTGTGTGTGTGTGTGTGTGTGTGTGTGTGTGTGTGTGTACCAAGGATTCTTAACAGTCTGTCTAGCAGGATATGAGAAAGTGAAGTGAAGGAGACTGAATCACAACGAGGTGAGTGTATTTTGAGCGCTCACACAAAGGTAGAAGTGTGTGTGTGTGTGTGTGTGTGTGTGTGTGTGTGTGTGTGTGTGGTAGATTCTCATGCAGGGATAAGCAGCTTAGGGAAGGAGCATATTCTTTTCTAAGTAAATCTCATTAATTTTAATTAGCTGTATATTTAGCCCGTACACCTGGATTGGCTGTAATTCCGTTTGTATATATAGCGACTAGTGAGCTGAGCAGGTGATATCACTCAGGTAGCGATTATATTGCCGTAGCCGCCTCACATTTGCATAATGTCCCGTTTTTGATTATGTCGCGTGCCTTCGGAGGATATCACAGGCAAATAGGCATTCCCTTCATTTTCCTATTGCATGCTCTATGTAGCGCGCCACGGCTCGTCCCTTCTAAACGTTCACCTTTTTTCTCTTGTGGGTTCTTTCCCCTGCCTCGCTCCCTGCGCTGTGTCTTTTCATCCTCTCTCTCCGGTCTGTGCACCCCATCATTAGAGTGCGCTCGCTTTATTTGTCCCCCGACTACCCCCTCCTCCTCTACTTCTGGGCCTGCATGCCTCTTACTGTATGGATTTCTCGTGTTCACGTGCGCGCCTCTGTCGTTCTCCCTCTGTCTCCCTCGCCCTCCCCTCCTTTCCCGGGTAATCAGCTTATCCTATGTGTGTCCAAGCCTCTATGTCTGCGTTCCTCCTCTCTTTGTTTCGGATTCATTCAGCAGGGAGATTAGAGATGCCTATTTGGTGCCTTTGTCTTCAACCGGCGCAGCAGCGCTGGGTTACACCGCGCGGCGATGGCCTCGTCGTCAGAAGCCACAGCCACTCATCATGTGCTCATCATACCCTGATCAGTGTGAAGGGCCAGATGCAGAATAAAAGCCAAGGCTGCACCTGAGTGTGCGAGTTTGAAGCCTCAACTTCTATCACAGTGATTGACTGCTTGATCGATTGACCTGACCTTTTAATGTTTAAAAGGAAGGCTGTACATATACTGTATATATATATATATATATATATAGCAATTCTCACTGGAAAAGGTGGATGTGAAAGAAGCCTAGAAGCTTCTGCTTGTGTTCATCAATAAACTACTTTGTTGGAATTAAATTCCTCCATTTAAGAAAAGAAGAGTTGGGAAAAGCGATCCTACAGTCGGTAACAATCACTGTATTCACCAAGTCCAAGGTGAAGATGTTCAAAGAATGGAGATATTGATTGTGTTAGATGAGTACCCATCTGTGCTTTGGCATTGATGGAGGAACATAATCAACCAAACACACAAAAGCTCTGGAAAACAAATGTCAAACGTGACGCAAGGGTTGAGTGGAAGAGAGATAACAAGCTATTTACTCCACTGTCTGTTTAAACATTGAGCAGTCTGACCTCATTTTTCGCCTTTTAGCAGATTCATTCAAATATATCAGATACAAAATATATGTACATTAAAATGTGATGTCTGTGTGGAAACCACTTCTAATACAGCGGGTAAATGCACATTGCTATCTTCATACCGCCTAAAAGGAAGATGAAACCGTCCACGCGGTGTGTATTCACATCTTGCAAACGGTGCAGAAAAGTCTAAACTCCATCCAAAGTTTGCCGTCCGCTCAGCTTCTCCAAAGACTCCTACAGTATACCACACTCCATTTCCACCAGTTCTCGCCACTTCGCCTCTTCCGTAGAATTTACAGTACTTGCAAAACTGCAGCAAAAAAAAACCCACACGTCATCATTTTTGTTGCCTTCCAGGAAAGACTCGTAAAAGACGACCTTTTCCGCTTCGATGAAAAGTAAACCCAGGCTATACAGCATCAGGTCTAATGATCCTACACCCGACATGCTTGTTATGTTGACAGTGCAACCGGCAAAACTACTTCCCCACCTTTGCAAGGGGTGCATGACGAATTTGATCCAACTACAATGCAGCCATAAATGATGATGAAACACGCGCACCAAACGCCGGGTACTGTATAAACTCAGAGGACATAATAAAGACTGCCTTTTAGTAGCAGACGTATATGGCAGCTATGAGCATTTAAGCAGTGTGGTACAGTGGGATTGGGAGGCATTAGGAGTGCAGCAGTGCCGTGGAACCATAAATAAACTCCACTGAGCAGTGGCTGTGTTACAATGCAAAAACTTAAATAATGACAACATCTAAATGTTTCGCAGCACACAATAAACTCCCAACTGTAACAATAAAGATATGCTCTGTATAGGAAACCATATTCAAAACTGCTTCAGTGCAATAATCTACTTTTAGAATAACTTTGTATCCGATTTGGTACGCTGCAAAGCAGTCACTTTAAATCGTCCTCACTGGTAATCAGTCGGTCGATGCTAAAATGCTATCAAAATCTTCACTGCATGTGCCAAGACAGGACGAGGCCTCGAGGACTCGGCCTGTCCGTCTGGCTGCTGATTCACTTTGACATTAGATGAGCTGGTAAAGCAGAAGCGCCAGACTCTGCCTCCGACTGTGGCCCAATGCAGCGCTAAAACAGGGAAGTGTATCACAAATAGTTACCCTAAAACAGCCATTTATAGTTATATTATAGAGGGGGGGGGGGGAGTGACATGGTAGCGTGTGTCAGGTTTGCTGACACAGAGGCCGTGTGCGTTCAGCAAAACAGCATGTTCAGAAGTATTCAGAGTAAGAATGCAATAATACGTAAACACAGACGTTTTGCAAAGATTCATACTAGTGGGAATTACTTCCATGGGAGGTTATATTCACAATACCTTTTCCACCAACGCTGGTAGTACATGTGGCAGTACTATGTTAGAGGCTTGATAAGACTCAGCATCCACTGAATGGACATCGACATCCTCAGCAGAAACCAGCCTATCGGGAGAATTCCCACGAGAGCACACAGGTGAATTAAAAAGGCTTTACGGCTGTGGTATCAGCGATAAGATCCCCTCCCCCACCCCACCCCCCCAGACCCACTCCCTACCACCAGCCGAAGTGATGGCATCATCAAAAACAGGCAATAAACAAGAGCAGACCTCTGCTCAGGGGGAACCCTCAGCACTCAGACTCAATCAATATAAGTGCTGCGCTTTACGGCCACGCACTCGCGTCTTCCGGCACCCCAGCATAGTTGGGAGTTTCACACAGCGGCAGTGATGTGCTTCAACAAACAGATTCACCTTTCCAGGAAGCCCTCGGTCTGACCAGCCGTGCATCAATGACATGATGGGTGATTTCCACCTCCCTGCAGCAATAAATTAAAACACCAGTTGGAGAATTCCAGCAGGTAATGGGAGAAAAGGGGGAGGGGGGAGGGTTGAGTTGGGAGTGGTGAGAACGTGGGACCTGATCAAAGGAAAAGCCAGTTGAGCATGGAGCACGATAATAAGGGCTCTTGTTGTTGAAAAAAATGAAGCAAATTAATTTATTCCGAGGCGGGTCTTTGTTATTGTGGTTAGCTTTGTTTAATCGGCGGTGTCTTTGTGAAGTGATGGTGTAAAGCCGACAGCTCTGCAAAGGCTCGAACCCCTCATTTTGTCGACTCCCGGTTGCCGCAGAGCGACGCGTCTTCCAAGAGCACCTGAGAGGAAGCTGAGTGTGTTTTGCCGCTTTGCAGAAATCTCAAGAGCACTTCTGTCTTTCGGTGTCTAAATGACATTTGCTGTTATTATGATGCCAGCAGGTGAGATTGATCTGTTTTGGCGTAATCTCACTTAGCGTGAGTGGGCCAGGGTGGATGAGATCTGCCTCAGATTGATGAGGTCTAATGGGAGTCTTGTTTGGGCGCTCTTGATGCCTTTAAGATCCGATGATACCGGCGAGCCACTGCATTTTAATTCGGCTTAATTTAGCCACAAATTACTTATCAACACTTGTGCCTTGTTAAGCTGTGAGCTCTCTCTGCTTGTTGCTTACGCATGTGTAATGTTTCGGCATGTCTGAGGAGCTATATGAAGATAACATGAAGACACAGCAATGTGCATAATGTGTGATGCAAATCCTCCCCAGGGCTCTGGTGCTCATGGTTGGATCTTTGCTGGGAGTTTAATCAATCAGCCACAGCGCCTTAATTAATCGGCATGATGAACAGGAGAAATAATTGGTTTTCTGCCAGATGTGAATCTGTTGCAAACTAATGCCAGCCAATCAGGATCTGATTTATAATCACAAAACTGATCTGGACGACAAAACACTTAAAGGATCAGAGAAGAATAAACACGCAAGACAATGGAAGTCATATGGCTTTGGATTTAAAATTCTGACAGGAGACAGTTGCTTCTAAATATTGCACTGAGGAATTTTAGATGCCTAATTGGATCTATATAGTGTCACAATCATCATCAGCCTCATTGATTGAAAAGCATAGGATATGAATTCTGTCTTTTTCCTTTTAAAAAAACAAACATATTGCTTATTAATTAACATGAGAATAATTAATTGGGCTCTTCCCCAGATGTTTCTGAATCAATCGGCAGAAAACTAATGAGTCGGTATGCTTTCCATTGAAGCAGCGGATGTCATTAAGTGCAACCCCCACATTGACAATACTGATCTGCCCCACTCCAATCAGACGAGGTAACCGGTGGCTGAAACAAATGGAAAAGCACTGGAGCCAGTAAATAGCCAGGGTCGAGATTGAAAACCACTGGTTTAGCCCGGTGCCAGTGGAGCCAAATGGAAAAATAGCTTAGGCCTCTTATTAATGTCACAGTGGCTAGGCGGTAATTCCCCGAGGCTCTGTGTACCTCGGCTTGTTAATGAGTCACCGCTTATCAGTCAGCCTTGTTAACAGGCAGAGGCCTCCCATCCAAACCGCCTACTGCCATTGTGTGTTAGCCGTACTGTGTATTAGCCAAGTGTTCTCCCATCTTGGCACACAGGAAGTCAACAGTAAATAACAGCAGCACACACAGGAAGTGGGCATGGAGCCAGCGAGAAAGAGCTGGTCCAGGGGGGGAAGGAGCCCATTTTGTGGCAGGATAAAGTGAACCGCTGGCAGAGGCGAACGCATGCGGAGCCCTCCCGCCTGTAAATCTTACCGCACTAACGATTGGTCCACGCTGCTCCCGTCCTGTAATCCTCTTTCATTATTGGCCTCAGCTGGAAGCACCGCGCTCACTCATTCCGACCAGCAGAAGTCGCCGAGGTAAATAAACTATTAGGCGTGTTTTCTCGTCGACAATGCAAAGATTTTCCTGGGGGTCTGGGATCAGGCTGCAGTGGAGTTGAGGGCCAGGTGGCTGATGGGAGGCCACAGCGAGCGCCGCCCTTCACTCTGTCTGCTAAAAGCGCTCAGGCCGACGGACCCTCCACACACCACAGCAGCCCCCCCGAGGTAACTGGGTCAGCAGAACAGAACCAGGGCACAGCCGGCCAAATGCATGCCTAATCTGTGCCCTTCTGAGAGGCACTTTCCATCCGCAGCGCATGGCTGCACGTCCAGCTGTGGAAATGGATATGTCAAATGGCGCGCAATTAGTGTTTCCCCGATTCGTTCACTCGCTCTAAGGAAGCCCGGTCACAGATAAATCCAGAGGAAAAAAGACAGAGTTAGGGCAGTCCTTTTCCCTGACTTTGACATACATCAAATGAAGATGGGTCAGTGGAAGTAGGAGAGCTGGGAGTCTATAGGATTGGGTGGGAATTTAAGCATCACGGCATGTAGCCTGTTGGTTGCTGTTAATCAACCCCATAACTCATGGGGGGGAGCTCTTTTTCTCTCTTTCCCTCTTTGAATGATGACAGGGGACAAACAGCCTGCATGCTTTTCATTCAGCGTGGACTCTGAGTACAGCAGTGACGGGCAGCCCTGCTCTCTGATTGCTCATCTGCTCCTGCATTGATTTGCTGAGCTAATCGTTTTTCCTCTGTGATACATAACATTGAATTATTTATGCTAAGTAGACCCTTCTGTTCCAGGGCCTCTTAGCATGGAGATCTCCATTATGACGGCATTATCTGACTACCCACCCCGCCCTACTCCATCTTCTACTTAACAGCCGTTCAGACGGACCGGAGCAGATGAGAGCGATGGACCGGCGCTCTGCAGCTCACCACATTGCACACCGAGTCACCACCATTTGCCACATTACTCACACGTCTGGAAGACAGTGAAGAGCCTATATATCTGTATATACCTGAAGAGTGTCCCTTCTTATTCGTATTTATGTTCCTAAGTAGCACAAGAACTATGGTTTGAATTCTGATGGATTTCACTGCAGAAATGTTATTTTGTTTCAGTGTATTAAATATTAGTATTTCATTATGCCTTGATTGGAAAAATGTCTGACAAAAAGACCACAACTTAATGTTTTACAATATGCGCACCAAAATTCTGTCAAGTCAGCACCGCTTCCCTTTTACTCTCAATTGCACACTTTGACGTGTTTTCTCATCCCCGAAACACTGTCAGACGTCCCGGGCTTAATTACTCTCCCAGACTGACATGATAATGTAAAACAGCTCTTAGGTGAAACCAAAGCAGGAATTGGTCATGCATGGTCGGGCCTCCTGCTAGCACACCTTAATCAAATGTGACGCGGGTCTGAATGCGAGCCAAAATCGCTTTCGGACCCAAATAACGAACCGCCGCCTGGGTTTCAATGACGAGCTACACGGTCGGGGTCAGCGCTCTGACGAGAGATTGATATTTCATCGCCAGCGCCCCAATCTGGAGATTGTTCGTGCTTTTCTCCTCTTCAACAGCTTTCAGGGGCCTCGACGGGCCCTCCGTTTGCATTTGCTTAGCAGTGACCTCATCCCGGCTTCTTGGCACAGCCCGATTGGTTCTCACTTTTTACTGCGCTGACCACTGCGAGCTCACGCTGACTTCCCCACATTTCATATACTAACTTGCAGAAACACAGGTATGCATAATTCAACAGAAAGTTAAAAAAAAAAACAGCTGAGTGGATAAACGAAGTGGAAGCACAGTAAATGCGGTGCGTGAGCTTGCATATCTGTGCGCATGCACGTGCTGTGCATGTGTCCATGCATGTGCATGTACCATGTATTTGGATTTGACAAATTGTGTGGGAGTGCACAAGCGAATGCAAGGGACTTCTGCAAATTTATACTGCAAATGCAAATCAGGGAACGTCTATTAGCAGCCTTCCCGCCTGCTGTATCGTCTTAAAGTTCTTTGCCAAACACTTGGCGCAATTAAAGCCTCACTGTACTGAGAACATGCCAGCAGGATTCCACCTGAGTCAATCAATTTTCAATGGATTCAGGGACAACCGTGATGCACCTCTTTTCCGTCGGCAAGATTTGCCCTCTAAAGGCTGTATTACCGGCAGCCAGACACTTGAGTGTTATGTAATTGGAAAAGCACATTGGACAGTGTATTCCTGTTCACGGTGCTCACAGCAGGGATGATATCATTACAAAGTGCTTCTCTCATCAAATCCTCTCTTACCATCCGCTTCCAGCCGCACCCAGCTCATCAAATGTTGAGTTCCAGCCATGACGAGTGCCATGTGTTCTCTACTGTGTGTACGTGTGTTAAGTGTGTGTTTGTGTTAAGTGTGCACACTCCCGTGTTGCTATTTGAGAGCACAAGATTACTGCTCATCTCCAGGTTGCATGAACCTGTGAAACAGATTTAGTCCAAGCGCAGCATGAGATGATGAGCAGGTCAACATGAAGAGAAGAACTGTAGTGCGTGAGTGAGTGTGTGCCCGCTTTTGTATTTCCACACAAGTGACCGGAGATGTCACGGAGCGAGGAGAGAGGAGGAAGCCAGGGGGCAAGTGAGCTACTCCAGCAAGGACCTGTAGTACGCATGTGTGTGTGTGTGTGTGTGTGTGTGTGTGTGTGTGTGTGTGTGTGTGTGTGTGTGTGTGTGTGTGTGTGTGTGTGAGCGTAGTCCTGCACCCACGTGTAAGTCACACACATTCCTCAAAAACAACGGCAGAAATTCCACCGGGGTCCGGGGGAGGTGGTAGTGTCCTATGTGCTTATTAACGGCTGTTTGATTCCCTTGTCATAGTACAGGAAACAACAAAAAAAAACTCAAGTCAACAGATAAGGGGCACCACCGGAGACAGAAAGAGAGGGTCGGGGAGGTCAGGGGCCCCGGGGACGGACAGCCAGATATAGAGAATAGGAGGCTGATGGATAAAGAGAGAGAGAGAGAGAGAGAGAGGTGCTTACCATATGTTATGTTGCTGTGAACCGCAGCTGCGAATAGTGCCGTCAATAGGCTGACACTCCATAACGCGGAGGGGGTTGATGGGAAGGCCATGGTCGGGCGCGCAGATCCGCCTGTCTCACTGAATCCTCAGGAGGGCAGAGGAGCTCTGGATTGTCACCTGCAGCGGGAGAGCAGTGGAGAGAGATAAGGAAAACAGGCTGGGGCAGGCTGCCTGGCCACTAATTGCACGCCCTGCCGTTGGTTGGCTGCCGCTGAATAAACGCTTGGCCCACCCGTTGCTCACGCGTTGCTCTATGGGTATTCATCGATCTGCTTGTGTCATACAGGGCGATTGAGAGAGACGGGGAGTGAGGGGAGGGGAGGGGAGGCTGGCGATAGAGCCAAGAACAGCAGAGAGGATGCGATGGCGGTGTGGTGTGTAGGTGGTAATGAGGGGGAGAAGAAGAAGAAGAGGAGGAGGAGGAGGAGGGGGTTCATATTACTGGGAATATATTCATCCACTTTAACAAGCGGTGCGCATGTGGAGGGAAGGAAAACGAATGTTTGGACTGCCCATAACCGAGCTCCAAGTAATTCTCGCTAATTGGAAATAACGCAAAGCAACAATCCCCCAGTTGGTCGTGAAAAAAAAAAAAACAGAAGAGGAAAATAAGAAAACACACACAACAGCAGCAGAAAGATGCACCTATCTCCCGCTGAGAATACACGGTGCGCTTTGCACAAGACTGAGCTGCTATTCTACACGTCTGTCCGTCTCCAGATACTCGTCCTCTCTCTCTCTCTCTCTCTCTCTCTCTCTCTTTGTCAAACACATAATACGCTCCCTTGTTTTATCTCACGCACAACCCTTAAAATAGCAGTGGCCTGCGCAGAGGTAAGCTCTCGGTCCATCTGCGAAACGCTCCCTCTTTGCCAACGCTGAGAGGGAACCGTGGCACGAGTGCTGCCTGCGGGACGGGCGGGCGGTTAGGGCGGGGATAGAGAGTGGGATGGAGGGGGTGGGGTGAGGAGGGGGGGGGGGGGGGGGGGGGGGGGGTTGGGGAGGGGTGGGCTGTGTTTATTGTTCCTCCAGCCCTTCCTGTTGAGTGATGGCGAGAACTGAAAACAAAACTAGAACAAGTGCATCCATGGGAAATAACCCGGACACTCTGGGCGTGATTTAAAACAAGTTGGTGCGGCCGGCTCTTATTACGCGGCCGAGTAATAACAGTGATGGTGACTATAATAACAATAATAGCGGCTCGTGGTGGCCTGCATCGCTGCGACGGACCGCGGGAGCACCGGAGCGATGTTTCTCCGGTCGCAGCTTCTTTTCCAACACCTTCTCCGCGCACTTGCAGAAATATCTGGGTTGATATCTAGATACTCCGAAGTGCTTGGGAGAGGTGGCTGCTTCACACGCAGTTGTGATGCTTTTTTGATTTTTTTGCAGAGCGATAGAGCCAACAGAGCCGGGGGGAGAGGAGCCGGGTACAGCGCGAGCAGCCCGACAACAAAACGCATATTCAGAGTAAATTATAAAACACGGGGGGGGGGGATTATACCGCTCTCTCCCTGGGCAGGCATAACAGATTACACACACACACACACAGCCACCTACCCAGAGTGCGCACACATACACATTCCTGGAGACGGAAAAGCGTCAGCCCTGACAGGTGTCTCCTGTCCGCCCTACACACTCCAGCCTAACCCTGGACAACAATATAAACTGCAAAGCAATGCACGGCAATAACCACACAGACACACACACACAGACACACACACACACACACACACACACACACGCACCGTTATATTCCGCCTCCGGAGTCGGGTTTTGTTGTCGCTGGTCTCCAATAAAGGTCCCCAGCACGGTCCCTCCTTTGATGCGCAGCGGTCGCTTGTCCGGAGCTTTCTCTCTGTTTTTATCGACTTTTTTTGTATCTCCTCGCTCCTTCTCCTGACTCTTTGTTTTTCTTGCGTTTTTTTCCTCCGCGCGCGCTCTCTTCCTCTCTCTTACACACACATACACACTCTCTCTCTCTCTCTGTGTGTTTGTATCTCTGTCTCGCTCTCTCTCTCTCTCTCCACGGCTGCCGTTCACTGCAGCAAAAACAGTCTGTCTGAAAGACGAGAGGGAGGGGAGGGGACAAGGGAGGGAGGGAGGGAGGGAGGGGATTTTAATACGATTTGGCCCGTACCATCGGGATAACAGGGCCAGAGCAGGGGCCTACTGGCTGAGAGCAACATGAAGGAGGAGATGGATCAGATAGAGAAGTGTGAGAAATAACCATAATGCCGCTGTACACTCCACAGTGAGTCTAAACTGACCTTATCGTACTTTAATGGTATTTTATTATCTCCTGTGGTGGCACATTACTGTAGGATCCCCCGTATAGCTCTGCTCACTTTATCCAAAGGTTTGATACCGAGTACAGGTCCAGTGGCCCTCCTAACTTGTAGCATAGGCCGGTACTAAACTACTGAAATGAAGCAGCAGAGGTCATCTCAAGTGGATTGTCACGGTTCTCAGTAGCCTGTAATGTTTCTTATCATTGATATTATGGAGCTATTATCCCTATCTCGCAGATAGGCCCATTGCTATTTCCCGCAGGCCTGATAATTTGCAATATGGTAATGTTATACCGAGTCCTTGGCCTAGCGGAGTTGTGGGACTTTCTCTGTCATTGTAACTTCAATATGTCCGTACAACACTGCTGTGAGTTAAACAGTGACTTTATTGGGACTTTTTGTATTTATCTCTTATCACCTCAAAATTTGTATAATACACTCATGACGTTTATACATCATAATGTTTATACCCTTGTAAATGACCAGTTTTGCATACCGACTTTATCAATTTCAGTTCTGACCGTTTGGGAGTCAGGATCCAAGGGATGGAGGGAGGGGGGCTGTTCTGTTGCCAGAGAGGATTATGGATTAGTTTTACTGGCGGATTAGGTCTGTGTGTGGGGAGGCATGATGGGGTTAAACATGGATGGCGGCAGCCGCACGACAGCCCAATCAGTGGTGACACACTGAAACAGGGGGGGGGGGGGAGAAAATACAAAATAATACAAGCCATGGGGAGCGGGAGGAGTTTGAGTCAGGGCGTTTGAGAGATCTTCAAGCAAGCAGCTGCTTTCCACACTGAACAAAATAAGTAGGCCTAGTGCTGCTCTGGGCTTCCATGATTTGGGTAATGTATGTTTTTTTTTTTTTAAAGTCCACCTTCAGGGGTCCTTAAAAGGATTCCAGAAAGGTCCCCAGTCAGATTTCACTCAATTAAAAACACAAATAAACACGTAATGAATATAGCAATCCTTATTCTCCACTTGCACATGCCACATTGTTGTTATAGTCTACACTTCAATACAAAGTCTGCAGACAAAAATCTTGAAACAACCCCATTTTCTGGCCCTGTGAGTCATTAATGTTCAAAGTGAACCGGAGTCGTTTAGTCTCTGAAACAAACCGGAGACGGAACGCAGCATCTGGCGTCATTAAACACTTGTTACGAGGACGGGGAAGGCGCTAAATGTTTTTGTTGTTGGCGCTGCATTAGAAAAGCTTTAGCTGTGGCTTCATTGAGTTTGAGCCCCAGGTGCCGAAACGCGTGTCCACTGACTTTCACACGACGAGGCGCTGTGTTGTCCTGCGGTGCCTGCGTGATGACCGTATATAAAGCCCGTATAGGCTGGCATGGAAGAGCGCGCGGGGCTGCTACACCAGGCTTTTGGCCCGTTTGAAATCTGCATAATGAAGCGCTGACCTTTGCGCGATGAAAAGGCTCGTCCATGTGAGAAAAAAAAGACAAATTCGGATGTACTGTGCATTGGGCCTCTGCAGAAATACACACATCTCAGACTGTCTGACTAAATATATATATCTATCCTATCTGGATCCGGAGCAGCCTTGTAGGGGACGTTGTAGCTGCAGAAGCAAGAAAACAACAGCTCTACTTTTGAATCCATCGCTCATCCAAAAAGCCTTTCATCAACATCTCTGCCGGGACTCGAACCCGGAGCCTCTGGATTAGAAGTCCAGCGCGCTATTCCATTGCGCCACAGAGACTAAGCCACAATTTTTTTGATCAAAAGCGGGTTTATACTCCCCCTCCCAGCCCCGTGCATCATCCTCAGCATCCCTCAGCATCAGGACCGCAGCCCTGTGGATGGTAATTTGCCGCCCGGTAGGGGGTGCTGCCGCGGCGTAACCATTAGTCTCTCATGCCTCATAGAGGAAGGGAGAACGCCTGCTGTCTATCCCCCATTGCTTAGACACGGGTTATCTCGTCAAAACATCATAAGGGTGATATTATCAGTGCAAAACCAAACGACGGAACATCTTACATTGTGAATGCATCAATAAGTACGAGGCAAAGCGCTCCCTCTTTGCAGGGAACAGGCCTCGTTTTTACCTCAGCTACTATTTCACACTTAAAAATAAAATATATGTCTACAGGGTTTGGTGCAGACTGTAAGCAAGTCTAATCAAGTCTTAAAACCCTGCAGAGTTGGAGAAATTACCCTGTCCATCACAATAGAAAATTACAGTCCGATGGATCACAGAGGGAAATGAGGCTATAATATGGATTAGACACAATGTTGGGAATCATCGAGAAGCCAAATTCACTGCAATCAGACAAAAAGTCACAAACAGTGAGCAATTTTGCAAGTGTTGTTTTTGCACTGCCAATTACGCGGAGCTGGCAACCGTTAAATGTAGAGTTGTTGGTCCATCATCAGAGCTGATATGGCTCTGAGGAGAATATAACACCAGCTATAAATAAAAAGCTTTAAATGAACTTGTGTTTTATAAACACTGACAGATATTATTTATACAGTATAGTGTGCCGAGTGCTCTATAAGAGATATGTTTTGATCACAAGTGTGGCTCACAAACAAATACATTTCACCAATAGAACAAAATGTAATTTTTTGTCGACAAGTAGTTCCCCTTTTTAAGCCACCGGTAACAAATTGATAAACGGATTTTGCTGACGCTAACCAGACCAAGTGGTCGCGTTGTTTCTCAGTGCACGTTTAGCTCAAACGAGCCGGTACAAAGCAGTATGGGTGCATCCTCCTCCCAAGAACATTTACAGTTACTTTTTTTTCTGTGTGCACTTGGCACTGTACCCTACATAAATGGAGTTGGATCTGACATTACATCACTGCAGGACAAAAGCTGTTCAGGTGCAGTGTATCTCCTGCGTGGCTCAGTGGGAGGTAAGGCCCGAGGCAGGCTGCCGGTGAGGAGCCTGTTCGCGCACACGCGCACACACACACACACACACACACACACACACACACACACACACACACACACACACACACACACACACACACACACACACACACACACACACACACACACACACACACACACACACACACACACACACACACACACACACACCTCTTTCCTGATGTTAAAAAAATGTATTAGAGCAGCTGCGGCCGTGGAGAAGGTAGAATATGAATGACAGCCCACAGTAAACAGCCACTCTACACACACACACAGACACATTCTGGTGCACAGAGACGGCTGACAGGCGAGTGACTGAGCACTGAGGGCAAAGGGAGGTGATTAAAGAATCCGACGTCACAGCTCCATTAGATAAGTTACGTAAGGACATAACATGTAGGACACGTCTAATTTTGGACGCCGGTTGTTGTTAACACACCGAGAACAAGCGTGAAATAAACTGGGTCACATTTGCATGCACTTTGCACTCTTGCCGCACTTAATGACCCCAAAGCCTGTCAGAGTTTAATTAATTCCAAGGGACAAAACACCACAGCACATTTACCGCATACAGTATAATATAATCCTTTATTTAATACATTGATGAAACAGTGCCTGCAGTAGGCGACGACATATACACAAAACTCCCAGAGTGAATGCAAGTCCACGTTCCCTTCGACTCCCTCCCCTCCTCTCCTCTCCTCGTCTGCTCAGAGGAAGAAAGCCACGGCTACAGAAGTGATGATGGACAGACCGATGACTGTGTAGCCAGTGCGGTACACCTCTGGGAGTCTGAAGCCCTTGCCAAGGTCCCAACACTGATTTAAATAAACAAAGAAGACAAAATGAAAGAGAAGAACATTTAGCACAAGAAACACCACCATCTTATGAATCCTCTATGAAAACCAGTGAAATGAGCAAACATGATAAAAACAGCAAACTGCATTAAAGTCTGTTTCCGTTAAAAAGATTAAGATGAATCCAGACACTACATCAGATATGGTCATGACAACATAGTACCAAAGAATCGAAAATACATCAGGCAAAAAACATGACAAACATTCGCTATAACTAACTAAATAAAATGATGAAGTCTTACCAGGTGGCGGATGCCGTTAAAGGTGTGGAAAGACACGGGGAAGGTGAGGCCGATTTTGGCCAACCCAATGAGATAAGGGCCGACGGAGAGCGAGTGGATCAAGTCCAGGTAGTGGGGGTAGTTTCCCGGTAATACCAGCGCCGCCAAGGCAAAGGCTGAGATAGCTAGACACAGACAGAAGTGATGAGCTTGGACAAGGTGGGTCACCACCCCACCAGTCATTTTTAAACATCTGACTGTCTCCGTTATGTGAAGACTTCCCCCCCGCTGACTAAATTAAATGAAGGCCAAACAATGGTTCTGTATCAAACGGGCTCCTCAGCAGCTGCCTGAATGAACCGCACTGAATGGTTTTGTCTGAGCTCTTCTTTCTGTGCGGTCCGGATGATTAAAGCCAACGCGGCGGAGGAGACGCTCCTTGTTGAAACGCACATCAACGTAAACACAAAAATAAAACCTCCATTGCATTGCGTTTAAATGAATTCTGAGTTTTAATTCAAAATGCAAAAAAAATTGCTTTGAAAGGCAGGTTGTCGAAACAATAACGAGGGATAGCCAAAAAAAATGTTAATTTACCAGCCCCTTTGCAAGGAAGCCAGAGAGTGGATCTCAGTGATAAAGCACATGAGGGACTGCGATAGAAAGACAGGACATAGTAAAACATCCATCAAGGTCAGAAGCACTGATGAACGATGCCACAACCGTTACACCAGGCAAATGAATGGAAGCTGTTAGCAGTCCAGCATCAGACATGATTTTAAGCTTGAATTGTATTGAACAACCTTTGTTTGTAAATGCTCTTAGTAGAAATCAATAGTGATGGACTAAAACGCCCAGGAGAGATTTTCAGGGTCAATCACAAGCTGACAGAGGCAGTAGCTTCACCTAGATAATAATAACATAAAAGACCACACATAGTATCATCATGTAGGTTTTGGTTTATTTGTTTAATGTGGAAAAATGTGGGTATTTTAAGGATGAATATAACTACAGAAGGAACAATATTTAGAAGCATATCTATAACTTTAGTCATGATGACAATGAAAAAACGGATGCGTTACCTCCACTGAGCCCCACTCCAGTTCCTCTGAATGTGATGGACATCATCATGGGGACGGACCATCTGAAGCACAAAGACAAGGCCACACATTTACTATGATGGCAGATGTATGTGGTCGAAACACACTCAAAGCACAAGTCAAAGCGTTGAGCCTTCACTCACTTTTGCTTGAATTTTTAAAACAGTTTTGTTTCAGGTTAGGCTGAAGCTGCCAAGTTGCATCACTGCACCATCGTACAGAAAGGAGAAAAGGACTCTGGGATGTTTTTTTAGCTGGAGGCAGCAATTTTACTCAAAGTGGTCGAGACTCACGAAGAAAAAAGCAAGCCATGGGGGGGGGGGGGGGTATATTACAAATGAAAGTAAATGACAATTTAATAAGGCTGACGCTGTTATAAATAGTAATTTAAAACAGGTCAAAGAGTATGATTTAAATCACTAGATCAGAGAACCAGCCAATAGTTTGTGCCCTGACATAGATTAGCCATAAGAATGATCCAAGATTGAGCCGGGAAAGTTAACTAGTGTCCGATTAAAAAGGCACATACGGAATAAAAGGTTTTCTTGACTCCAGGTTTTAGGATAATAACCACCTGACAGAAGAAGTTTTCAACTTGGATAATGTTCCACAGTAGAGTTTCTAGTTTCTTTGAAAAAAAATACGCAGAAATGATTCAACATAAATGGAGGCGTGGCATAGAGTACGTACTGGTAAATGGTGAGATGAGGAGACATGGGTCTGCTTAATTTGGCATTTTTGGCCCAGAACTTGTTCATCTCTTCCTTAGCTGTGGTTCCCATTGGAGCAGCACTGTAGACAGAAAAAATACTTTGAGGACATGAGTTTACAGGACAACAATTTATAGTAGGGTTTAAAATGCATCTGTCCCATTACTATGAGATGTAGCAGTGTATTTATGTGAACCACGTTTTCTCTTTTTCTCACACACACAACTTACTGTCTGAAGAAGACACTGTAGTGTGGTCTGGAGAGACAGACACTCTGACGGGCCAATGTCCTAAACATAAGAAACAAGTGTTAAAAATAACCTTTTTCTTGCTATCAGGATGTTTGTGTCTGCAGTTAAATAGAAAAATCATACAAACATACAGTATCTACATCAATTTAACTAGGGCAATTTTAATTGTAGGAATGTTCCAAACTATTTCAGTAACTAATTACATCTATTAAACTATACTGTACATATTATAAATAACATTTAAACCAACATTACAGAAGCAATTATAAAGTGGTATATCTGACAGTATGATTTCTGAAACACCCATTTATTTACTTTTATTATGCAGCCCTAAACTGAGACTAGAACAATGGCAACTCCAGTTTTGTCGCTGTCAGGGAAACTCAAGTCAATCTGATCGAGGAGAAGACTAAGAGATGATGAATGTGCCTGTTTAACTATGCTCTCTATCGTGAGAAAGAAGGAATGAACTAGCTTCTAATCACTGTGATAAACACTGGCTTCATACGCCTGAGAGGCGCTTTGCTCACATTTAACAGCCACACAAGGTCAATGAAGTGTCGACCAACATTTGACTCTCTCACGTTACTTTGTTATTACACAGTTGTTAAAGGCACGGAGGAGTAGCAATGTAGCTAGCTATTCGGTCAGTTAGTTAGCTAACCCCAAGCTAAACCAGAACAAACTCTCCGGTTAGGAAGCTTACGGACAGTCAACGACTATTTGAAGGCTAAAGGCAGCAAGTGACACATTTTGAGTCCGTCATTAATCATACTAAGAGCCAAAGTCCACTCTTTACTAGCCTTCAAATGCCCGAGAAACAGCTAACGCTAGTGTTGGGCGGCTAGCTAACGCCAGCTAGCGCCGAGTTTCACCATATTTACGTCGAATACATAATAATAAACAAACGAAACAATGTCACACTCGAGCGTGTTTTCCTCCGCTTTGACATGGTAACCCAGAAAAACGACACAAAACTACTATCCCCGAGCCCAAAACATTAGGGAAGCACAGACGTACTGACCTTAGGAGGAGCGCCATGTTTGACAAGAAGTGAACGGAAGTGACGTCCCGGATGTTGTTGTTCCTCTCACGTTATCTGAAACCTTCAACGGCTGTTTTTTAAGGTCACACTTGGTCAGAGTGAGCTGAGAACGAACACAAACACCCTTTTTTCTCATTCGCATTTATAAACTTGTTGGTCTTTTACATTTAAAAAAATCAGTTAAAAAATCAGTCTGTTGTCTCCCCTTTCCATCTGCAATAGATACATAAATATAGCTTAAATAAATATTAACAAATACTACATTTAAGTTTTAATAAAATAACTGTCTGCTTAAAACAACTATTATAATTACTATTATTATTATTATTATTATTATTAATAATAATGATAATATTATTATTGCTGTAGATGAGTTTACAGCTGAAACTTTTAGCCTTGTTGATTCATCCGTTAATTGATCAGCAAACATTTAAAACTTTAGTATTTTGAATAATCATTGACGTCATATTTATAGCAAAATTCTCACACATTGTCTGGTTGTGAGGATTTTCTGATTTCCTTTGTCCTTTGGGATAGACCAAACATTTATCAATAATGAAAATATTTCTATATCATCTATTTTGTTTATACTGTAATTGCTTTTATTGTTTCTGTTTTTACCATGTAAAGTGTCTTTGAGTACCTTTTAAAGCGCTATACAAATAAAATGTATTATTATTATTATTTTTATATCTCAAATGAAAATCTTTAGATGACAAAAAATTAAATTCAACCCAACTCAAAGATGGACTCACAATTTTAATATTCACGCCACGCAACAATAAAATGGTTGATGTAAACATAGGAAAACATGCAGCAACACCCATTTACACTTTTACACAACACAGTATGAGCCACACACACTCATCCAGATATCAAAAAGGTAGTGGGGTTAATGATGCCCAGGAGCAGCCTTCGACTGGTTCCCAATGGCCTGGTCCCATATTAATGTTGCATAAGGTATAATATAAGAGCCCACCTAGGACTCAAATTAGACAAGGTTGGTTACATGAGAGTTAAAACCCCGCTAACATTTTTTTAGAATAGTTTTGACATTGCTTTTGATTTGACATTGCTTCTGAAATGCTCCGCTGCCTGCCGATTTTTTGTTGTTGCCGATTTTGACAGTAAGGTAACGAGTGTCCAGTGAATAGAAGACACAAGGACATACATAATGGATGATGGGATCAGGAAAATATGAGCGCAGGCAGAGCCTGACTGATACTGGATTTTTTGAGGGCGATACCAGTATTCATTTTTAAATAATGATAAATTGGACGATTTTTTAACATAAATGCATAACATTTTTGATGTGGGTGTTAAAGAATTATGTCGGCATTTTACACTTGAAA
The DNA here is from genome assembly GCF_050575085.1 of Anarhichas minor. Lineage (NCBI taxonomy): Eukaryota > Metazoa > Chordata > Actinopteri > Perciformes > Anarhichadidae > Anarhichas > Anarhichas minor. The sequence continues at coordinate 4,083,942 of NW_027466470.1, read as the reverse complement.
AATACACGTGTCAGTTCTCTCTGGTGAACTATGTAAGGGCAACAGTTTCTAAAGTACCTCAGTCATATCTTTGGTATTTTCTCGTCACTGTACTTATTGGCTGGCATATACACTGATACTGTATGAATGCCTTTGCCGATTTTCCAGTTTTTTGGTGTGGCCCTGTATATCATTCACTGATAAAGTTACATGCAAGATACCATTAACCGTTCCACACTCATCACACACCTCAAATCCCCCCCCCCCCCCCCCCCCCCCATTGGTATTACTGGCACTGCCCTCTCTTGGTTCCAGTCCCACCTCTCTGACAGACATCAGTTCATCTCAATCAACATCTTTAAATCAATCATAGTTCCTGTCACCCATGGTGTCGTCCCCCCCCCGTGCTTCGTCCCCTTCTCTTCATCCTCTCCATAAGTCGTTCCCAAAGACTGGGTCGTGTCCCACAGTTGGGTCGCAGGAGATTTTATTATGGTTGCCAAATACATTTTCAGAATTTCTTCCATAGTCGTTTATTTAAATGTACATTCTCTTTGTTTTACTGAAAATAATGAAATAGCCTGTCAACTCAAGTAAAATGCATTAATTTAGTCTCATTTATATATTATTTAACAGGTGGAAATGGAGGCAAAGATGGTCAGAAACAAATTTGCTCTTCTTACGTTTCATTGAAACCATTCATATTGTGAATTAGGTGGACAAATCCTCTGCCACCAAAGCCTCCAGTTTCACTGTTATGCCGATGATGCTCAACTCTTCCTCTCCTCTGAGAGCATCACTGCTGCAACTCACTCCACCCTCACCGCTTACCTAATAGATGTTAAAACATGGACGCAAAGAAACTTTCTGAAACTCAATTGCAATAAGTCCAAAATCCCATTGGCCCAGACTCCCTTACCCGCCTCACCTTGGTTATTTACACTCAATATTGATGGCTCCATCGTCACCCCCTTCACCCAAATACGCAACCGTGAAGTCATCTACGACTCCACCCTTTGGTTCCTGCACCATGTCAACCACATCACCAAAACAGCTTTCTTTCACACCGTAACATTGCCCGTCTACGACCCTCACCGTCACTTACTGCTGCAGAAACACTGACGCATTTGTAACATCCAGGCTTGACTGCTGCAACAGTATCTTCTTCTATTGTATCACAAACAACGTACTTCATAAACTCCAGTATGCAGAGAGCTTTGCTGCCCGCCTACTGACCAGTACCCACTCAAGTGATCACATCACCCCATCAGTCCTCCATGACCTCCGCTGTCTCACGGTTAAAGGATGAACTTCAAGATTCTACTTAGCACCTACGAGGCCCTCAACAACCTACAACTTACTCCCTACCTCTCCGAGCAATATAAACCTGATGTATCATTCAAATGATTATTAAAGGCAGATCTAGTGGTTTGGAAAACGTGACAGTTATTGACACATGTGGCATCCTACATATTGATGACTTGTTTAATATCTTCTCCCAAACAGGATGACCGCAAAATCACAGAATAACAAAACGATGGCCAGGAATATTTTGGAATAGATTTTTATTTGGTACATCTCATGAGCGACATTTGTTGTTCTTCTGTAGCCTTTGGTAACAGTTCATCTAAGGCACATGCTGTAGGTGTGCATTACCACCGAGGAAAAACTCAAAGCACAATCAAAAGCCTATTTTCAGCAGTATTTTTTCTTATGATAATCAGATTTGTGAACTGATCCATGCAATATTACAACTGACACACTGACACACACACACACACACACACACACACAGACACACAGTTCTACCCCCACAAGCACGCACAATATCTCATGTACGCATACGCACACACTCTCACAGACACGCAAACTCAAATTGACATTTTCTGAATGTTAATAATATGTCTCCTGCTCCACCCAACCTGGAAGAGAGAGAGAGAGAGAGAGAGAGAGAGAAAGAGAGATAACGTGTCAGAGACCAAAATGACAGGCGAGCAGTTTTCATAATAACCTTCCGTATCGCTCTATTTGTATTCATCTCGTTGTCTTTGTCTCTGTACATTTCCAAATGAATCCCCTTATAACTCTAAGAGTCTGATCAGCGGCCCGTGACACAGAGATTAACAGAAATGATTAGCTGTCACGATAAATTGTATTTGCCTCACAATGTCTTGGCCCCCATCAGCCGAAAACGCCGTGGCAGTGAACAGATTTGGAGCTGTTGAAGTGTGTCCATATCATGTGTAGGATCTTTTTTGGGCATATCTCAAGAGCCTTCATCAGCCTGCTTTAATTTCCTTTCTCATCATTCTCCACTGTTTCTCTAGCTGTTGGACAGGTATAATCTCTTTGCTGGTGCAAGTTTAACACATGTTCACAGAGTTGTCTGAGTCCATACAGATTGCTGCCGACATGTTGTATTTCACCTGCTGCTACGGGTTGCTATTTTTTACCTAAAGGCAAGAAGAAGAATCACTAAACGTTTTTGCAATAATCTATGATCATATTGATTGCGTTTTTCACCCGTCTGTTCATTAGAAAGAAACATTTTTATAAAGGGTTAAGGACTTTGGTTTAAATCTAGTGCAGATGCAGCCTTTGGCCCAAGAATCAGATCACATTTCAGTCATGTGTGATTTTTCACCACTGAATGTTGTCTTGTTTATTTGCCGTGATTTTACGCTCCATTTGTTAAACTGAATTCCTGAGCAAAGTGCCAGACAGCAGTGAATCAGACCTGGAAGACAAACAGTAATCAGTCGAGTGTTACGGAGGCTGCAGCTTTGAGAGCTGGAGAATTGTTCAGCATTGATTGGCTTGCTGGAAGCCTGATAGTGTTCAGCTGCATTGGTTTAAGCTAGGGGATAATAATACGTTTTAAATGAAAAATATTACAGTTACTGCTTTATAATACATGCAAAAAAAATGACAATAGCCAAATGTCAAACTGCCAGGAAACAAAGTGTACTTTGTCTCAAAAAAACAAAAATGAAAGAGATGTTGATATGACAGCTGGCCAACAGGGTTGAAAACCCATGTTTTTAAATCCATGTTTTCAGCATTACATCAAAGTTAAAGCTCACATTGTCATCAATAATCATCCGTAATTACTGCCAACATTGTTTTGTAAAATTGCTACCTGTACTTTCCTTTTTGATCTCCGTTCAAAACAGCTCTTTGATGTTTTTATATCATTTTTTTTGTGCTCGTTTCGACTGATATTGAACATGATCTTCGACTGCTTGTCACCATCTGTCAAATGCATGCTGGGATACTTCATGTCCGATCAGCAGACCAGAGCCGTGGCGACTTTGTCAATCAGTGTGTCCATAAAGGAGTGGACAGTCTACTTTTTTAAAAACATGTGTATATAAGGACAGGAGAGGTATAGAGAGGACGGGAGAAAAGGTCTTGATAGAAAATGCCACATGTGGTTCCTGAGCTATAGGGGCGTCAATCAGTACACATCACGTTTTCCCCCCTTGAACCATTTTAATCTTGGCTTCTCTTAATAACTGCTTACCTCCGGGGCTCCTCCTCAGAATTAATTTACGGACCTCATCATAAATGAAGATGAGAAGACTGTATGGGAAGGCACAGAACCACCACATGGGCCTGAGAGGAAGAGAGAGATACAACAGGGGCGGGGATGAACGGAGCAGCAGTGAGTCACGGGCAGAGTGCAAATTGTTCAATTCATTGCGGACATTTTTTGAATATTAAGGATAACAACGTGGTGTTTAGGAAGATCACAGACTTCATTTGAAGCCGAGAGTGACAGGCCAATGGCAGCCTATCAGGTCTTTAAGAGGTTATTTTTCGGTTCGGTGGAGAATATTGCATAGGCAGAGCGTACTTCAGGGGGTACATGCGCAAGGCGATGTCCATTCCAGGGCAGTAGGAGAGGAAGGCGGCCAGAGCAGTCTCGACAAACAGACCGAAGATCAGGATCCTGTTCCTGTTGAACACAAAAAAGGAGAGGAAGAGGTTCAAACTATTAAAAAGCAATCAACGGAAATCTTCAAAAAATGTGACAGTCACAAATTACTGATTTGAAGGTGAATCTGCCTTCCTTACTACACGCCCTGATTTTTATAACCTTCCATCCATCTTTTACTCTCCCTCACTTACTTCATGCCCTGCTGAAAGAGGGAATTCCTCCTGGTCTTGCAGATGATGACATCAGCCCATTGCACAACAACGATGCTGATGAAGAAGGAGGTGTGGCAGGTGAATTCGATGATCTTCCTCTGCTCGTAGGTCTGCAAGGTTGAAACACAGATTGTATTCATTCCTGCGTGAGCAATGGGAATATTCGACTGGGTGCGCCGGTTTGTCTTTGTCCCCGCTCCTTACCCACTGCTGCCCGTAGCTGTCCTCCACGTCGTTGACTTCGCGGTTGTCCCATCTGACGCGGATACCCAGCAGGTCTATTGGGAGGAAGCCGTTCTCAGCCAAAATCACAAAGTAGGTGAAAAAACCAGCAAGAGCCTGGATCATCCCTGGAAACAAAAGAAACATGTGCCAAGGGATCAAAATCCAAACGTCATCTATTCATCTGTTCTCAGTGAGGTACTAAAACATTATGTCACATTTTATAGCAAGACTTAATTTTACGGATCTGTAATTTCCTAATAATTTTCTTAATAGGTTTCTTGTCATTTGGTGCTAGTTTAGGGAAAATGGACACTCATTTCTGTTCAGTTATTTTAGTTAGAGTTTAGCTATTCGTGTTGAGTTCATAACTGCAGTTGAACTGCATGTTTGTCCGTAGAAAAAATATATATATTATGCATTTCCGCTGGACCTGCTGTGTATTGACGAAAGCATTTAAAGCATTTAGAAGTGTGTACCAATGAAATAAAACCAGCAAGCGATGAAGAATTTATTGGAACATTTGTGAACTGTATAATGAGATGTTACCCATTTTATTTGTGTGGTATTTTGAAGACACTAATCTCAGTGCTGCTTAAACAGTCATCACATTCATTTTGTCTAAATTACTGCCACAGTAATGGATGGTTGGCTACAACACCATTGAGTAAATTGTGTGCCATTGGATTGGATTCGTTTACTCATCTCTTGTATCCCATCACAGTGGAGCAATAGGGGCAGTTTTATTGCAGAGTAAGTATAGCAAGATTTATAGATAATGAGTGTCGTTTGGCAAAAGCTATTTTGACAGCAACACTAATAATGCCGGTGGTCCAATGTTTTGCATCACTTATTAACAGGAGTTATACCAAAATGTGACAAATAAATTGTCCTGGAAAGTGCTTATTTTTGACACTCTGGACATTCAGCCTCGGTCCACCTGCTGTGCACTTAATATTGGTTCAACAACAGCACAGGCGATTACGTCTTCCTCCCTCTGCCCTCTGGTCAATGGCTCGAGACAGCTCAGGACTGCAATAATAGCCGGGAGTGAGTTTTAATTTCATGTTTGAGAATGCTGTTTTGTCAGAGTGGGCGTACCATTTTCAACATGATGATGGACATCTTATTTTAGAGCTAAAGTCTTCAACATATACTAAACCTCCACCAGTACTGATCAAGGATGGAGGCAATGCGTATTAATCCTCTCATTCATTATCCCGCTAAAATGAAACCCAGTGTTTGTGTTAATAGTCGTTAACATCTTTATCTCAGAAGGAGAAAATTGCACTGCGTTCCCAATCGAGTACTTCTTAAATATTTACCTTTAGTACGTACTGCAGCTGCCCTTACGAAGCAAGCACTTGTGCATGCAGTATGCATTCGTTTGAGACATACCACTTCATCATAACAGTGAACCTCGAACTCTGACCGTCTTGATCAGATATCTGCTGCACAAAGGATTCTCGGTGAGAATAGCCAGAAAAGCATGCAGGCTTGCATACTGTACAATGCACCCGGATGTAGTAGAACACCCTGCTATGTTTGCTTTTGACATACTATGTCTTGGGACATACTAAATATTTTGTTTCTGGCATACTAAACAGTCTGGTACTATGGGTATTGGATCCCACAGCTGGTTGCATCTGTTTTTAGGATGCTGTTGCTTCTACTTCGCTTATAGTGTTGGAACTCTACTGTCGTTGCGTGTCACTCTAAATCAGATCATCAGTTAGACTGAGTTCACTGTTGATGCTTCAGGACTTCAAGCTGTAATGACAGATCAGCGGATTGTAAATGTAATTTGATGTGACCTGCAAAAGTTTCCCCCCCAGCGGTGGTCTTCCTGGAAGAAATATGGGAGTTGATGCGAGTTGCTGGCTGTTTGGAACGTGTTCGGCTTCAAATTGTATGCCATCCAGTGAAGCCCTGCCATATTTTGACCTATTTAACGGCCCATAAAATTGGGCCAGCCTTTGAGTTTCACAATTCCCAAAACATATAAAACCAGAGATAAAAAGCATGCATTCAAGAGAGGCTCCAACCACTGAAACGTGACCAAGAAGTAGAACATAGCTGCATGCTCTCAATTTGCTGTAAATGTCACAACAATTAAGAGGAAAATCATGAGAGTCTATCCTGACTGTCCTTAAATGTACGTTACAAAGGCACTAAGAAATGCCAAGATTTCTGATAGATGTCAATATTTATTGTCTTTATGCCTGTTTATTATAACCATAACTTCCCTACAAGAAGCCTGTCCCAGTGATTCGGGTTTAAGAGCTGCGGTCCAAAGAGGTTATGAGCCACAAGAGGACAAACCTATCTGTCCGTACGCCATGCTGATGAGGCGTTCATTGACCAGCTTGTCTGTTTGGGGGTTCCTCGGTTGGCGTTTCATGATGTCACTCTCCGCCGTCTCGTAAGCCAATGAGATGGCTGGGACCTGGAGGCGGTGGGAGGACAGCACAGAATCAGCTCACATTATTCGCCCTGTTGCAATAAATGTTCAGGAATTTGTCTTGGTGGCAACGGCACAAAGGCACGATGACAGCGCCAGACACGGGGTACCTTAGACACATCACCATTAATATAATTCAGCACTCAATCACCGTGTGGAAGGAGAGGAAAGACAGAAAAAGGGCAAGGAGACGGAAAGAATAAAGAAAAGAAGCAGCGACAGTGACAGAGAGGGAGGCAGAGAGAGGAGACAAGAGCAGAGAGACTGATAGTGAATTTCAAGGCACTCATAAAGTAGGAGGGTAGAAAGGTCTCTGCACGTAATAAAGATCTTATATTGGCTGGTTTTACCAGGTAAGCACCGGAGCAATATGTGTGACTTAGGGCAGGCTATCTCTGCGACTTAGGTGGGGTTTGAGATGGCGACTTGGCACTGTGTGAAACTGAACACATGCTCTGCGGTGTACAAATCCAGTTTGTTTTGGCGTTACCCCCCCCCCCCCTGACCCTGACCCACAGCCGCTGAGAAAGACAGGGAGAGGGAAAAGGATGCGACTGAGCTTGGCATTGATTTTCTTTTCTTTTTTTTAACACCTCTAACAGTGCGAGTGTGTATGTGCGCAATATCCAAATGTGAAGCACTCTTAAGTGTGCCACATCCTGCTTTGATAAACATCTTTTGCAGCCGTCCCTTTTCCACATGGCACTGGTTGCTAAAAATAATCATAGCAGACTCCAAGTGCTGCTTGTCACTGCTAAATCTCAGCAGAGCCCTCAAGCCTGTTGCCTGGAGTTGAACTAAGCTGTTAACAAGCTGTTAACAACCTCGGCAGCAGGCATGGGGAAATTTCTAATTATACTTGTGTACTGTACTATAAACACTTTTTAGGTACTTTATTGAATATTTAAATATTTTCTTCAGTTTTTTGGGTCCTACTCTTCAAAGCAGACATCCAGCTGTTCACTCCACAGTTCTTAAATACATGCAGACATGTTACTTTGAAGGGAAGTGTTTTTATATGCAAAACAGTTGCACAAATACGGTGCTTTTAAACTTCAATCATCACATTTTTGAAGAGAAATCCAGCCAATAAAGAATGCACTGTCCCTGTGATCTCAGACAGTTAAGTCAATATTTGTGAACATGAACAACTCTGTCCCGCCAGCTAGAAAACCAAAGAAGTTCATCTTTGATGTCACCTGGGTGGAATAAGTGCAACTGCTTTATTAATAATGTTAGCCAGCTGCTCGTCTCTATATCTTTAACCTGTGGGGACATAAAATGCCTCTTGGCAGTTGGTTATGAGGCCATCATGGAGCCTGTACCTCATTACTACGGTTTTTTGCTTTCGGCACACTGGGATGTGTAAGAACCAGTTTCAGCTGCATGTTACTGTCTGGTGGCTGAGAGCAGGAAAAATTAAAGTTCCAGTAATGAACACGGCAGAACAAGTCCTTTTTGAATATATTCATCCTCTGCTTCCTTTCTTTCGCAATGATGGATTACGCCCCTCAGGCAAGCGGCGTGCCAGCAACTCTTTTTGTTGCTGCTGGAAAATACAATGGAGAGACGGGCATCTGGAAATGGCAGAGCTGTGAAATGTAAATCTGTATGTGAGCGTCACCCGGCCTTTGTTCTGCTCCAACAAATGGATGTCGGGCGGTGAGCCAAAAGCAAATTTCTTCCACCAACAGAAAGAACAAATTAAACCAAATGTTTTGTTCTTTTTACCTTCGGGCATTCATATTCGACACACGATATTAACCGGAGTTTCCTCAATGTCACCTCTAGCTTCCCCGTAGCCATGCAACATGCTAACAATTAGCATCCGCTCACTGAGACGAATCACTAGAATTAGCTAACAATTAGCTTTGAACACTTGAAAGTGCTTGGAATACAACCCAAAAAATAAAAAGATAAATCTAAAACCGTATGTTTTGTTGTCACGCCCTCCTGTGAAACTTCTGTAAACTGAGTATGTGTAGAGAAAGTTGCCTAAAAAGATAAAACTAGTGTACAACTAGTATGTTATACACTTGATTTTTTTCTATACATCTATGAAGTGGTAACTTTTCAGGAATTTAGTCAAACGTATGAATTAACATAATGCAAGAACACTATTGTCAGCATGCCTACAGAGGGATTGAAGGACTGAACAAAGAGAGGTGAGCGTTCGTTTCCCCTCCCCCCCAAGCTCACCATGTCAGTGCCCAGGTCGATGCAGAGGATGGTGACAGTTCCCAGAGGAAGAGGAACACTTAAACAGATGAAGAGGAGGAAGGGCGAGATCTCTGGGATGTTACTGGTCAGCGTGTACGCAATGGACTTCTTCAAGTTGTCAAAGATGAGACGACCTGCAGCGATCAGGAATGAAAGGAAGAGAAACGATTCTCCTTAAGGATGCAAGGTACACGTATACAAATACATTATCAGGTGTAGATTTTGGATGGGATATTGGTCACCCACCACCATATTGTCTTTTTCTGGCGCTTCATCGTGTTTAAGTTAATTTTCCAGACTGGCTGAAATAAAAAATTACTTTGACTGCTGTGTCAGCATTTCCACATTACTAATGTGTTTTTTTTCTTTCTCAGACCTTATTAGCACCCCCCCACACTTTAATTAAATACCAGTCTCTTGTGGCAAGCCTCAAGTCACATCTCAAATCTGTCAGAGTAACTCTCAAGTCCGGTCCTTGAGGGCAGAGCAATTTCACTTCACAAGTCTTAATAAGCGAATTACAGGTCAAGATTCAAGTTCAGCATTTGAATATTTCCCTCACTTTCAAAGTTGTTGGTAGAGTTTTTTCTACTTAGCTGATTGAGACCAAGTAAGCATGAAAATAAAATATGCAGACCCCACTTAGTTGCCGTCTTATTGATTTTTACTGTCCCAGTTTTTACCAGTTCAAAACCTGAGACCTGAATGACTTTCCTTTAAAATCTCATCTGTAAACGAGTCTTTAGGAGGTCAAGTCTCAAGTCAGTCAAGATTTAAAGGTTCAATGTGGAGGATCTGGACAGGATTTTAGCTTGAAAACAAAATTAAATAATGTTTTCAACAGAGTGTGAAGAGGTTACAGCGTTGACGTTTTGTCAAAGACGTCTATGTATTGTTTTGCAGATGCAAACCACGAGCCTCAGCCCGTCCTGTCTTGTAATACTACTCATACCCTGAGAGGCGACAGTGAGTCGCTGTAGCGTCCAGTCTGCCCTCAGTCCAACACGAGAGGACGAAGAAGTAGCGCTGTCCTGAGGGCGTCGCCTCGTCTGTGATGTCCCAATTCTACAGACAACCTCCGGTTCAGAAAAGTGAAGCCAATGTGGAAGTGCTTCACTTTAAGTTGCAAAAATAAGTCCAATTGTATAGAAGTCTATAAGGAAATGGCCCTACTTGTCATTTGATAAATTACCTCAATAAACTCGTAAACATGAGTTTATGGTCTTAATTACTAGTTTCAAGTCTTCTTCAACACAGCATGATGTTCATTTAGTACATGATGCTCCATTTAGAGTCAAACAGACCATAAAGCAGGGGATGCTTTTTTGCAGCCTTACTGTGACTGACAGGACTGTACCGCTTCATAACGGCAACAAAACAACTAAGATGCTGACAACACAAATGCCGAACTTGAGGCTTCAAAACAGTCAGTCCACAAACAACGTGAGACATCACGGTGACCACATCCACTTCTGATATACGTTCTACGTCTACAGTTCTGTTGAATACTGTGTGAAAGCCACAATGATACTCATATCACATTTTCAACTCTACGGTACTTATTCACTAATGATCTCCAGTCTCTAGATGACAAAGGAGCTCGCTGGCAGAAATGTTTTAATTTCAAAGTTTTTAAATCACCTCCCTCTGTTTTCCTCTCTGGCTCATTTTATCCTCTTTCATTCCTCCACTCCCGTCTCTCTCACTATTTCCCCTCCACTCACCCTCCTCCACTCCGGTGACGATGGAGGCGAAGTTGTCGTCGAGCAGGATCATGTCAGCCGCCTGTTTGGACACATCAGAGCCGGCGATCCCCATGGCAACGCCGATGTCGGCTTTCTTCAGGGCTGGCGAGTCGTTGACGCCGTCGCCCGTCACGGCCACGATCGCCCCCTGCACCCCGCAAAGGACCGGCAAAACAAAAAGTGTCAAGAAGAGAAAGATAAGTACGATGATTTAAGCGTTTTCTCTCTCTCCCCCCCCCCCCCCCTTCTGTCTTAATAATGTCTTTTCAAAGCAGCTCTGGGGAGATTAAACGAAAAAATGGAATTGAGTTGAGATCACACTCAGTCACACAGGGCGAGAGTGAATAAGTCAAGGGTGTATAGTAGCATGATCTCAATATATGGGGCTGTGTGCAAGTGCATACACGTCTAATTTCAACCATTCACACACAAATGCTGAGCACATACTAAACATTAAGGCATATATAGGCTATAGGGAGTAATATATGACTATATAGTTAATATGCTTTACAGATATGCACTCGTGTTCAACAATATAGTGAAAATGGACCTGCACACGCATCCAAACATACACACACGCATCCAAACATACACACACGCATGCACAAAAGCCTGTATTCATCCATTCAACCTCCTGCACTAACAAATGGCTTAAACACACACAAAGAGTTACACACACAGTAAACTGTATTCAGCCTTAAATGGCAGGGACACACACACACACACACACACACACACACACACACACACACACCCACACACACACACACACACACACACACACACACACACACACACACACACACACGCACTCAACCATTCCTCCACACTTAAGTAAACAAACACATTCAAGCATTCAGACAGACGTTATCACAAACACACACATGGTTACATTCAAACATATAAACACACACTGCTATTCAGCTGTACGCTCTCAACAAGACCCAAACACACAGTCTCTCACATACACACACACACACGCACACGCACGCGCACACACGCACACACTCCTGTCCATTGACCTGTCTCTGGCAGCCCTCCACTATGATGAGCTTCTGCTGAGGGGAGGTGCGAGCGAACACTATCTCAGTGTGGTTCCTCAGCAGGTCGTCAAGGTACTCGGGGCTCATGTCCTTTAAGTCCGAGCCGTGCACCACACAAGCCTTGGCATCCCTGGGAAACACATAAACACACACACACACACACACACACACACAGTAAGGAGTCAGTGACACCGGGGACCGTTATGCAAAGGAGTTGACATTTTCTTGCTTTATCCTCAAGTTTGTTTCTCTCTCTCTCACACACACACACACACACACACACACACACACACACACACACACACAGGCACAAAATAGACGTTTTCATGCTTTCTGTCGTAACATTTTGGGGAATATTAATATTCTCATTCTGATGCTCTAAGATGTCTTAACTTATATCTACTCCTTTTTTTAACATGTTCATTTGTGAGCGGAAGAGATGCTGGCAAGCAGATTTTTTTAAACTTTGGAGGGAGCCAAGCTGTAGCTGTTTCCTCCACCCCTTTTTCCAGTCTTCATGCTAAACTAAGCTAATCGGCTGTTGGCTGTAGCGTCATATTCAACAGAGAGAGACGTGAGAGTCCATGCACACACATCCTGTAGACCAGGGGTGACCAAACTTCAATACGTTGAATTTTTAAAGATAAACTAGAATCTGGCCCGAGAATATTACCAATAAATCACAATAAAACACTAGCTGTCTACTGAATATAGAGAAATGATCTCTTTCTTAACCTCTTGGCACAGATAACAATATTATACCATTTCTGCCGATTCAGTTTGTTACATCTAAATATTAGTCTGACAGATTTATAACTTAGGTTGACATATGAATCTTTTAAACTGCCGTGTAGGCCATGACCCAAAGACATTGGCAATGTCTGCCTGTTTTAGCATGACCTTCTAACAGATTTACACATAATCTCACAATATCTTTAGTGGGTGCTTAGATTAGCTTTAAGAGCAGCAGATACACAGACACACACCTGGGGTTAACTTGGCTCAGAGGGATGTTCAGTCTCTCGGCGATGTCCTCGACCGTCTCGGTGCCCTCAGAGATGATGCCCACACCTTTAGCGATGGCCTTGGCCGTGATTGGGTGGTCCCCTGTTACCATGATCACCTGACGGCAGAGGGAAGGTCCCATAAATCCCAGAGCGTTATCACATTAAACCCCTCTGTTTCTCATCTGTGTGTCATGTATCACAGCATGCTTGAGCTACAGTGCAGTGTGGGTCTTAAGGGCCTATAAGTCATCCAAATGTGTTGTGTAGTTACACCGGGAAAAGAGCGGGCGCTATTAGGGGTTAAGGGTTCAAATCTGTCAGTACACTCCAACAAACATCTTGATTGGTGGGTTCCCATCGCCCATGTAGTGTGATTGTGACAAAACCCTTTACACGTGAGGGTTTGTGAGTCCAAGAGCAAGAAAAAAAACAATACAAGGACTGTACTCTGCATAGGGTGGCTAAAACATCCCAAAATATGTGCTCATTTCCATTCATCGACCTCCAGTACACCTGCAACAGCAATTTTCATTTCCCTTCAACAATGTTTCCTAGTTTCTAGTGCTGTACCGATTGTCTCTTCTTTTATATTTGAAGCTTCAATTGAGGTTTTTTTGAATGATACTTCAAATGTCTGGCATCATAATTTATGACTAAATGTATTTTTTTGTGCTGCTATGTTGCTGCTGGACGGCCCCGTGAATACGGGTGCAAGCCTCCCTCTGTGTGCGGCGAGTGGGGGAGCAAACAGCGCTTATGCCCGCAGTGAAGACGTTGCTTTTGAAAGGCTAAACACCAACAAATATGGTTTGAAGCAGAATATTTCGTTAGAAATATGTTGTTCTTTCAATAAATGTTGACTTTCAGACTTTACAACGCTCTTGGGTTATTGGAGATGTTTGGATCGCAGCCACCACGGGGAGATAATTCTACAAACAGTGTGTTACTAAAAATATTAGTGTTGCCTGATTTGTATCTGCAACGGTGCAGAAATACAAATTCTTACTGAAATGAAAAGACAAAAAAATAAAATGAAAGGCTGCACAGCAATGTCAAGCGTCAAACTATTCGGTACAGCCCTACTAGTTTCAAGTGCTTTTAGTTTGACTTTGCACACTGCTGAGCTTTTCTGACACATATACATAACTAAAAACCTCTATTTTAAATCCATAACTGACAATAGAGCGTACTGAATAATGGGTTTCAATCTCAGTTCCTCCAAAATCTCACATCAGATCAAATCTGTCCATGTCTGGGACATCTATGAATTTAACCTTTTCTATTTGGGTGGTAACTCATCGACCTGAACTATGAGTGAGAGTAAGATCTTTGGTTTACCTGCATAACTGCATCTACACAAACTGCAAGGAATACATTATTTTGAATATCTATTGAATCTGAACCTCGTATGAAAGGGTAAGTAAAGTCATTTTTGGGGTATATTCCTGAAATCCCCAGCGCCATCATGATCCACAGCAGAACACACACAAGCTGAAGGAAGGAGAGAGCACTATATATTGCACTAAAGCCTTCAGACTGATGCTGTGAACCGAGGATGCACAATTCACTGAAACGTTAGCACTACATCCAATAAAAAGTAATTAGAGCCAGGAGCTCTAGTTTCCTCCTGGGCTCAGCTACAGCAGCTTTGTTCTGGTGTGGATGTGTGTTTGTCCAAAATTGTCTTCTTCCACTTCAATCAGAGAGAACACCGATACAGCACTTAACGTCTGACAATACCGAGCAGCTACATGAAGCATGTTGACGCGCCTCGTCACAGGAAGTACAATGATAGAAAAATCATAGAAAAATATTCTTAAAATCATATCAACCACTTTAAATCCCAGTTTAGCTTTGAGTTTAGGTGTTTAATATATATATTATATATAAATATATATATATATATATTATATATATATATATATATATATATATATATATATATATATATATATATATAATAGAGCACACATCAATGGTGCCTGTTTGTAACATTCCGCTCACATTTCTGACTACAAATGTATTTATATAGACAATGTTTTGATCTCGGTCTGATGTTTGTCAAGTCAAAAAAAGACATGGCATAAGTTAGAGTTAACACAACGCCTGAGTCCAAACAAATCTGATGTATTATAACTAAAACTCTCAGAAAACTTTGTGATTTTGACATTTTATCAGACATGTCATCAGTTTCGTAGCCTTTGTTTCTCTAGAATAAACTCAACCGTTTACTTCCCTTAAGCAACATCTTCACTCACTTCTGCCAGTTCGTTCTTTAAGCCAATTACAGTGTGTCTATCAACAATTCATTATCAAAGGAGGCATGGTAACTTGTGTACCTGAAATTGAAATGTGTAAAATCCTTTCCCCATATTTGTAGTTCTTTGGACGAAATTAGAACGACTCATTCTACTCATTATCCATTTCATGTTGTTTAACCTTCCTGCGGCCCCGGCTTATTACTTTTCTGATAAAACATCTGCCCTGTGCGTATTTGCATTTGATTAACATATAATGAAAACAAATGCACTGAATCTGCATTTTGCTAAATTGTTACTGGTTGGTTGTTATTTCACATAAAAAACTGGGATCTCTACAAACAAGTTTGTAGCATTTATGGGGATCTACTGGCATAAATGGAATATAATACAAATAAGTATGTTTTCTTTAGTGTATAATCACCTGAATTATGAAAAATAAAAACAAGGAATCATTGTGTTTGCGTTAGTTTAGAATGAGCCGTTTATATGGAGTCTGCTTTGTTACGCCGCCGTCTTTCTACGGTAGCCCAGAGCGGACAAACCAAACACCAGCTCTAGAGAGGATCGTTTGTGTTTTGGGGTCAGCGGGCGTAGTTCTCCTTCACTCTTGCCAAACGGGAGAGTTTTCCGTTGGTTGCAAACTGCATCCTCGCCGTTAGATGCCTCCAAATCCTTCACACTGCAGCTTTAAGATGTAGTAATTTCACTCATTACTGGCTACCTTTTTGGGTTAAGTATTTGCACTGGATATGTTATCAGCAGTTTCCTCTGAGCTATAGAACTTTATTCATCCATCAATCATCATCCATCAGGGCCCACTCGGAGTGGTCCGGGCATTTTTGGATTTGAAAAGATATCTGACATGCAAATCCCTTCTCTGAAATGTCCGATGAATGAAGCCGAGGGCGAAAAAGGCTTTGCAGCAACTACAATGAAAATTGAGTCTGTGGAACCAATTACCTTGATGCCAGCGGAGCGGCATTTACCAACTGCGTCGGGCACGGCGGCACGCGGCGGATCAATCATGGAGATGAGACCCAGGAAGCAGAGCTGCTCGGTGGGAAAGTTGGTTTCGTCGCTGTCGAAGGTGAATCCTCGAGGGAACTGGGATGAAGACAGATTCAAGTGGCAGAATCCTGCAGAAGAAGACGGATCCGTGAGGTGATCGCTCAGAACTGACTGACACCTCAAAGTACACACTGCAGCTAACGGTGCTCTGATAATTTATCTGGCACTTTAAAAAGTAGAAAAGTCTTTAATCACCCTGAAGGTCATTTAAGTCCAAAATATCCAATAAACAATAAGGATGCACTTTGCTGTTGATATTTACAGTACAACACTACACATAAATGTAAATATGAAGGACATCTTTACAAAATACATTGTGCTCCCTGCACTGATGCTTTATCTAACAGTATGCATACAAATCACTTTTAATTTTAGATGTTCGATTTGGAGTTCGCAGGTCTGACATACAAATTGAATCCGCCCCTTTTATTAATTCATGACCCACAGCCCTCGAAATAAGAGCATCTCTTGAATCCCTATAGAGAGTAAAGCACAATAAAGCCCTCAGTCTGAAAGTGAAACACCCGACCCATCATATCATCATCATCATCATCATCATCATCACCCGAGGCATGACTGGGATTTAATTATTAATAATGATTCCAGGAGTTTCACTCCAAAAATTGCATTATTCCACATTTCACTGTTGTGACACCTACTCCAACAAAAACCGCAGACAGCACAGAATTATTACAGATGGCACTTTTTAAAAAAAGATGCCAGATAACTTTCTTTTTTTCCTTGGTTGTCAAAATGATGACATTTACAGAGTCTGGATGCTGAACACTGTAGAGATATTGAAAGTTGAACTTGGGGGAATGATTTGAATGCCAGACCATTAACATAATACATCCAACATTACATACAAAACAAACCCAGAAAACCCATGTCTCTAACATTTTGTGTAACAATGGTCATTTCAGCTTTTACTTCATGCCAGTCCATTACAAGACTGCAGTGCCAAAACCTCCGTTTCTATTTACGCTGTTGCAATTAAAACAGTCCACCCTTTTACAGGGACATGTGGCTGAACTGCTCTCTTTACCAAGGAGATAATAAAAGGTAAGTGCTGTGTCCAACCGCTTCTCCCCGCTACCTATTCCCAGGCCGACAATAGCGGGTGCCACGAAGAACATACCAAGCACTCTCTCTCCCAGTCCTCCCAGCTCCATGTAGGCACTCTGGAAAGCATCTCTCAAGTTTTCATCGAGTGGCTGCTCCTGGCCGTGGATCATGATGCTACTGCACCTGTAAAACATTTGTTAATAATACTCTTACTGCTTCCAAAGCTAATAACATCATCTCTATCTGCATAGCAATCTTGTTAGGAAAGTGCTGGAAAACAACAGGAGCCATGCTAAAACTACAGTCAATGATAATGGTTGAAGGAGATGAGTTTTTGGGATGACTAGAAGGGAAACTAACCCAGTCCCCAGAAAAAAAAGGTTGGCATGGCACTTTTATACAAACTCAGGACACATTGAATACTCGTTATGATCCCACGTTATTTTCAATAGCGGCCACTGCGTCGCTCATTTGCTCCGCACAACTGCAAAAATGTCCACATTCTGGGAAACAGTGATGTAAGTGTGACCTCATACAAACTGTGACAATATGGCCAAAAATCTTCAGCATCTCAATCAGAGCGCTCATGCAATTAATATGCAACAACGAAAACATTTAACGGAGACGCCTGCAGTTATTCTATGTTTTTCTCGTTTTCAACAAATTCCCTGAAAGGACCAAAACCATCAAACCGTCATTGTGTTTCTCCCAAAACTCTGATTTTACCACCCTGTCTGAGGCTCTCCATTAGTTCCGACTGAAAAAGGTCACGACTTCATAGTTTAATTGTTTTTTTTAAAGGGTAACTCATTTTCTAAAACAGCAGGCGAGGAGTAGATAGTGTTGGGGACTATTTTCACCAGTGGATTAATACACATTTGTGCTCCAGTGCAGTGATTCTCAGCGGTTTCACAACTACGGTGCCCATGTTCATGGTGATGAAGGAACATTTCTTCTATATTGTCTACATTGTTTTTAATCGTTTTTTTCTGGTCAACAATGGAGGTACACGGCACAAAGGAATAAGCTATTTCAGGTTTTGGACACACAGATAATATTTGTTTCTTGGATCGATTCAAAGTTGTTGTTAGAAGATTTGTTACCAATAATAAAAAACAGTTCCACTTTCTCAGATGCCCATATTTATATTGCATTATAAACATACTTATAATGCGTGTTATGCATAGCTTATATGATTACAAAAAATACATTATGATCCTTGCAAAAAAACGTCAGTAAATGACCAGCAATTATTATGACGCTTGACCTTATAAGTCACTATAAAATGCTTTATAATGTGTTATGATTATTGATATAACGCACTATGAATATTTTCGAGTGCTTA
Organism: Anarhichas minor; assembly: GCF_050575085.1. Classification (NCBI taxonomy): domain Eukaryota; kingdom Metazoa; phylum Chordata; class Actinopteri; order Perciformes; family Anarhichadidae; genus Anarhichas; species Anarhichas minor. The sequence goes on along the minus strand of NW_027466470.1, from coordinate 4,065,374 downwards.
TAACCTTGATTATACTGTGCTATAAGTAGATTATTACAGATGATAGGTATGTTTATAAGGCATTAGACATGGCTGTCGCAGAACAAACTATTATACGACTAAAATATTGTTAGCCTTTAAGCACAATGTAGTTTCTATTCACTACACCCCTTCAAGAGAAGGAAGACATTTAATTAAATGAAAAAGACGTACAAATTCTGCGCCGCCTCACTTGGGAGACACATAATCGATCCGTTATTGATTGACCAACCTGTCCAGGATTCTCTCTGGCGCTCCCTTCATGACCAGAATATGACCAGAGGGATTGTCCTCCACTTCATGGACAGAGAGCTTTAAAAAAAAAAGGGGGAGGACATTGGAAGACTGGTGAGGACATGACAAGATTTATTATGAAACAAGCTGCAACATGTAGTTTATGGCTAGTTGTTTCTTGCTGGTCTACGATGTTTCATTCTCCTGTAAGTAAAAAGGCTCAGCACAACAATGAGTTTCATGGTCGCACGAGAAATCATTTATCGTGTCATATTTTTCCAAGAGGTTTGAAATAAAAGTCTCGTCGAAGTGGACTTGACTGAGTGCACATTGTAAGTCACATGTATTGCACCTGAGTTGAAGGAGCATTCAATCTCACGTGTATTCCTGTGGTTTTACACCTTGCATTGCCCCTTCCCCCACACAAACACACACACACACACACTCCTCCAGGTAATTTGTATCTGAGTCACAGCATATCTAATCTCAGAAAACCAGAGCAAAATTGCTTTTTTTTTTTCTCAACACAGACGTCCCTATTTTAAGGGAACAGGTGCACAGAATGCATGCAGGAAGTCCTTTGTATGCTTCAACATCACTGTTGTGTTATTCATCCGCTGGTTCAAATCTCTAGACACGATGGGAAAGACTGGGAGTAGAAAGCAGAAAAACCGCCCCTGTCTTAATTGCTGTGGTGCCCTTGAGCAAGGTGTTAAAGTGTAACTTGGGGGTTTTTCAACCTGGATTCTATTCTCCCATGTTTTTGTGTCCAGTATTTAGCTCCGCAGCCGCAAAACGGACTGCAATGTAATCCGTCAATTGTACGTCCACTAGAAGTGATTGTTTTCGACACTTTCTGGCTCAGATTGTTATTATAAATGTCTGACAACATTATGGAAAGGACCCCACAGAGGAATCACACATTTTTATTTACCTTTCACTTGGTCTGTTTTTTTTTTTTTTGTCTAACTAAGTCTCGCTGAAGGAGAAGTCTTGTGCCATAAATCTGACAAGAAGGTTGGCCGCCTTTCACATTTTTGAAATCAGCTAAATATTTAGTCATGACACTGACAATGACTAAGCTAAGCTTTCTGCACTCCAACACAACCTGCAGCGGTGCTCCTCACTCCGACAACAAGTCACATCGCAAGATTTTAGAACAAGACGTCTCCTTGAGCTACACTTAGTAAGACAAAATGACTGACAGACTAAAGGTAAAGAAAAAAGGAAGAGTCCTTTCAGTAACGGTGTCAGACTAATTTTATAAAAAACTGAGCCTAGTGGACGTATACGTTTCTGGTGCACAATTGCCCGATACGATCACATTGCAGCAATTTTCGCAGCTGCCGGTTTCAGCGCTCTCATTCAATACTGGACCAATTTCAAAAAGTGTTGGCCCCAAATTGTATTTAAGGTTTCTTAAAGTATTAACACCTATATGCTTCACACAGCAGTCTTCTCACCTCAACCCACCCAAACCCAACATGTTTTGGCTGTGACCGTCTCCCACAAAAAGGTATTTCTGTCCAATTAAAGGTAGTAACAGATCTTCTGAGCAGCCAAAAACAACCAGTTTGTAATCCACATGTATCTTTCTATCATAAATAACACACAACGCAACACTGCAACAGCCTCTCTGTGGCAAACAGTGTTCTGCTTGTGGCCTGTTGGGCAGCCACCAAGCGTAAATATGTGCAACAGCATGAATGTAAAGCAGGGTGGCTGTTGCTGTAAAGAGCATGCATGTTCTCACTGCCTTGCTCGGACAGAAAAAGGTAAAAAACGAATCCCCAAAATGTCTCAAAAATGTTTTCCATGTCTTTTTTTTTCTAATATCGCCAATTTAAAAGCACTAACAGAATTATCTCAAAGAATACATTAATTGCAAAGTTAAGTTTATTAAGAAACAAAAGATTTCTAATTAATATTTCAATAGTTAGAAATAAATTCAAAAATGTATTTATGAATAAAACTAAATCCACAATTTTAAAACAACTACTTCAAATATTAAACATTTTATTGTAGACCTGCATCTGCAGCAACATCAGTCCCATGCAGTACCTGGTATTTGTTGGTGGAGTTGAAGGGGATCTCTGCCACTTTGGGGTTTCTAGATCTCATTTGACGAACACCCCCACAGCACAGCTCGATGCATTTTAACAGAGCTGACTCTGATGCGTCCCCCGCTGTCTCCCTCTGGGGAAACACACACACACAGCCGCACATTAGCACAGTCACTCACATATGCATATTAACAAATGAGTGTTGTCTGTCTCACTGCCTGTGTTTATCACACCGCGGTGGAAGGGAACTTTAACAAATTAAAGCGGCACCTGAGAGGACTTTCTTTCCTTCCATTATGGGTCTCATTAATGATGCAGGTAGCTGAGCATCATCTGCATCACAAACACTTGGCCACACTGTTTTTAAAGTTATGTAACAATCTAATGTAGAAGTAATGAAAGTGCAAAACTCAGTTTTCTTTTTCACTTCAGGGGGATGAAGAATCATTTGATTAAAGCAGCTCAATCTCTTCGGGAGAAACACAGCTGATTAGTTTGTGTGCCGTTTTTAAGGGGCATATTTTAAGGATACGTATGTAAAGGCCCCGGATGTGAAGATTTGGAGAACCATGTTGGAAATAAATATTGTTGGAACACATTGCCAATAATCAACAGAAAAGTGGCTACTAAGGATGTAGTAAATTATGCTTGAAGGAATTAAACCGCCTAATTTCTTATGTGTGTCCATTTTTGTTGAAAGGTGCAAAATTTCAAATTCAGAGCGTTAATAGAGCAGCAAACAACTACTTGCTACGTAAAGATATAGTGGAGTAATGTCTACCTGAGCAGAGAATCAAGTCGCTCTCCTTCTGTGTGTTGTAATCACAGCGTCACTGTCTTTTGTCAGGCGTGCTTTTTAGTGCATGTGAGTCTCTCTGTTGTGCCCCACTAGCTAGCTAATGGACGCCGCTCTGCCCAGCACGCATACAGCGGTTACCTCTGATAACGCCGTCCAGACCCACGGCGTCGTCCAGAAGCGTAACGCCCACCCTCGGTCCCCCCCCCCCCCACAGGTTAACACTGTTAGCTCTGTCAGCACTGTTGCTGTTGACTACACTGTTTGTGCTGTTAGCATCGTTAGCTGCTCCGCTGTCGCCATGTTGAGAGCCGTATGGAGGCAATGCCTCAATCATAGATATGCTCTCAATTTGGAATTTAGCACCTTTAAAGTGGTGTGCAGAAGTCTTTTACTGACACTTTTTGGGGGAACAGAGGTGAAATCCATGAATTTGAAAGCATACTTACACACACACACACACACACACACACACACACACACACACACACACACACACACACACACACAGAGAGACAGTACGGAGGCCTATTTTACAAGGCTCAATATTGAATTATCCACCGTTTGGAAGCACAGCTTTGTTTTTGTGTTTTCTGCAGGTTTACCGGCTTCAACATGTGTGACAACGTTGCTTGTGTGGCGCTTGAATCAACTTCTCATAACCTGTAAAATCCCTCTTGATAAAAATTCCATGGTGATCACTGCAATTCATCCGGCTCTTGGAGCCAATTTATTAAAATCCATCATGAGCTGATTGACCGATATACCAACGGGAGCCGAACCAAGACATGAGAATCCTCTTTATTCCTGTTTATTCATTCATGAACAGCCACGAAACAAGGACGCACGCTCTGCAATATTTGTCCTTGTTTGAGCCTTTTCATGAATGAATGAATGAATAGATCAAGGAAATTCCATTGTCTCTGTTTTCTTCTCTCGGGTGAAGACATGGACTTTGTTCTTGTAATGGTAGTGGAGCCGGCATGGGCCTTGACTGCTGTGTTTGAGCGCTTTCAGGAGATGTGGCTGTTACTTAATGCAGGGAGGACGCCCGGGCACCTCAAGGGGCCGAGAGGCTGCAGGTTCTGCTCCCACCGAAGTCAAGAAGCGGTGGATCCCTGTCGCTGTGAGCCACACGGAGAATTTCTTCAGGTCAATGTAGCACAGGTTAGAGAGCGGTTGGTAGAATACTGGGATATTATTGACTTACACTCAGCAGTGTGTAAGTTTGGGTATCAGTGTGGGGGAGTTATTTCCAGGGGTGTTTTGGATTATTCTGTGTGTGTGTGTGTGTGTGTGTGTGTGTGTGTGTGTGTGTGTAGTGCACCTGTGTCAAGTTGCATTGACGAATCATTTTTTGCGGGTTGTTTCTCCGCTGTGGGTGCCATGTGGGGAGGCTTGGTTGGCCGCAGAAGAGAATGAATATTTGAAGTATATTTACTTAAGTACGGTACCGTTTATAGTTCTGAAGTTCTTAACATGTTCTTGAGTATATCTATGTTACGCTACTTTATAACGCATTATACTTCACTGTATTTTACAGGCTGATCATTTATAAAACATGATGCATTGAAAACCAACTTTTTTATTTACTTGTTGAATTCCCGATAGCAGTGGTGTAACTATATATTATTCAATATTCATGAATATTATAGATACTTTATATAGCTATAAATATGTTACACCTATACTTCACAGTATTTCAGAGGGAAATATTGAACTTACATTTATATGACAACTATTACTAGTTACTTTTCAGATTAAGATGTTTATAAAATAAGATACATTGTTATAGATTTTTGCTAACTTTGCTAACTAAGTGTCGATTCCAATATAACGGAGTATTTTTACATTGCAACATACCTACTTTACTTCAAGCTACTGCGAGGAACTTTAATTTAGTGTTGATTTTGGCGGTCCCAGTATAAAGAGTGGTAGTGGTACTAACCACCGGAGTCCTTTTCTAAAACGTCTCATTTTCACTGCAGCCGGGTCTGGCAGTCTGCTCGACCCAGTCTTGGTTCTGGTTCTCTCGTGCCTCCCTTCCCTCCAGCGGGCCCAGCAAACGTCCTGGGCCTCCAGCGGCGTGGTGTCGGTGTTGGCTCCCAGCGGGGGACCGGTGGAGCAGCGAGGTGAAGCTCTGCTCCTGGCACGCAGCGCTCCACCTCCCACCAGAGCTCTGACTGCAGGTCTGTATTATTCAAAGGCGGCAGCGAAGCTGAATCTGGGTCTGTCCTCGGTGAGCTTTATATTTGGAGTCTGAGCTGAAGGACTTTCCGGTTGAACCTGCATAATTTCGTCTGATTTTGCACGGAATCCAACCCGATTGACAAGCATTAAGAATAACTACATAGAAATAGCCAATCTTCTCGCCGATGGTCGGCTTTACTTATGTAGGTCATATAGAGGCATCGGTGTTTGATTGAGAGTTTCATAACCAGTTAAAAGTTCCTCACAGTAACTTTCAGTAAATTATCTAAATACCACCACTGCTTATCTTTGTGTGACAGCTCACTTGACGCTGTCCTGATGTTATTAACGTCACCCTATCGGCAAATCGTGTATGCAAAAATCCCGTCACATGAATAATGTGCATGCATTGTTTTGATCCAAATCTAAAAAAGTGCTGCTTATAATGTACTTAGATCAAACTAAACCTGTTACAACCCACTGCTTTAGAGAGTACAGATAATTCATGAGTCTGAATCATCAATGTGGTGTCTCGTGTAGGGTGGAGAATCATACCATCAGGATGGGGAAGCTGTCCTGTCCGGCCTTGAAATCAGCTCTGTTGCAGAGGCCGGCAACGTGAGACAGAGCAGTCCAAGTAGCAGAGCTCTTGTCAAAACCCAAACCTGGGAGGATAGCAGAAGGAGCTGTGTTAGACTTTTTTTTAAAGTGGGGTTCATCCAGTATTTATGCTACTGACTTAACTCTTGGTTCACAGAGTAGCACTGGATATTGTAGCTCAATAACAAAGCAATCCCTTATTCCTTGACAGAAGTGATTTTTCAATTCCCCAGTCTGGAAAACGGCATTAATTTTTAACGAGAAAGTCTCAAAAAGTAAAAGCTGTTTGGAAATTTCAAATCCAAATTTCATCCCTCCCACCCGTTCTGAACTGAAAAGGAGTCTCACTCTGTTGCGTTCATTGTTTTTATTTTAGCCTAGCCGAGAGAGCGGTCACTGTCCCTGCTGTTGTGCAAACAGAATAGAACAGCATCATGCAACATACAGCAGGTACACAGTGGCAAACTGCAGCTGGAGTTGTTGTACTTGAGAAAAAGGGGCGCGAAAGGCTCCAAAACTTGCACCAGCTGCAAAAAAAATAAATAGTTTGTACTGCTGAAAGATGAATACACTGTTTTTTTCCTTCAGCGCTTTCACTGTTTCAACTGTTCGGCCTTTGTCAGCACTGCTAGCTATTCATTGTATGATTGCCTAACTCAATACTCATTGGTATGCATAGAACACCTGTTTGTTTGTTTTTTACTTATTTCCCAAAACCTTTTGGTTATTGCTAAAAATGCGTCTTTGAAATCCGGCTCGGTTTGTAGCTGTTTGGTAGGAGACAGGAATCCGAGCCGACGTCTTGCTCAGGAACTCTGACAAAGGACATGTTTGTGGCTGGTGGTTGTGCCGCCCACACTGCATACCGCTGCTCAATTAATGCAAGAGGTAGTGTAAACAGCGATGTCGGTTGGCGGTGTGAACTTTGGACGGATGAATTTCAGCAGGTAATCACATTCTCTCTAAGTATTCCCACACAGTCTCTATCACCCCCTTCTTCTTTATTTAGTCTCTCCATCTTTCCCCAAAGCTCTCTCCTTCCACTCCTTCTCTTTCCCCTACTCCTCCCTCTCTTTTCGACTCTGCCTCTCACCCGTCTGGTCCTCGGTGGTGTCTGCCTCGTGGATCTGGTTATCGAACCACATGTGGGCCACGGTCATGCGGTTCTGGGTCAGCGTGCCCGTCTTGTCGGAGCAGATGGTGGAGGTGGAGCCGAGAGTCTCTACGGCCTCCAGGTTCTTCACCAGACAGTTCTTCTTCGCCATTCGCTTGGCAGTGAGAGTCAGACACACCTGGGAGGACGGTGGGAGGTGAGGGGGAGAGAGAAAGAGGAGGGAGGAAGGGAGGGAGGATGAAGATAGGAGGCAAGGACGGATGATTGTTAGTCGGCGAGCGGAGAGAGCATGTGTACGCACCGGTGCATTCAAGTGTTTGTGCATGTGAAACCATGCGTGGTCCAGGTGCCACAGGTATTGTGTGTGTGTGTGTGCATGTGTGTCTGTATGCACGTATTTGGTTGGCTGGTTAACAGCAGGTGCACAGGGACATAAAAATACTATGAATAGACACATTCCATATGTCGCAAGAGACACATCAATGCACATAAAGTAAAGCTGACCACATCACTCACAGAGCAACACATGCAGCACAAACGAACACAAACATTTCCACACACAACTCGCGATTGTGTTTAAAGCGAAAGCAACTAAAGAAACCAGTCACTGGAAGTTAATTTATTTTCTGTGACCAGTGAAATGTCGACTGATGACTTTTCAAATGCCAGCTGGCATCCACCTCAGCAGCAACTTTGTTTATTGTTGCGAGAAAAGTTCGATTCACTTCAACATTTGAGCGACTCCAACACTCGGTAATAAATCACCTGCTTCACTTTAGTATCATTAGAGCTACTAGAGTTAGCATCCACTGAGGGTAAATTAGTGTTGGGAAAAGCACAGGCATAACTAATAACATTGAGTGTGCCACTAAACCATGACAGTGAGCCAGCAGGCACAAGATGGGGGCTCTCGAACTGGCTCGGTTCTGCAATAATCAATATTTTGATGCTAACAATAGATCAAATGAATGCACGTGATGAGAAAACAGCTGCTCAAGAGGACACACCTGTGGAGAATTAAATTAACACCCAACTCTGTGATTGGGTGGCCAGAAAAAGGATACTAAATGAATGATAATGTGGCTCTGTGCGTGCTGGATGTTTAAACATTGTGTAAAATAGTTTCCTAATATGTTCTCCATGACTTTAAAAGGTATGTCAGCTTGCTATTGTGCCAAATCAATCAAAAACAAATCAATGAATACAGCTTTAAATGGAGTGCAACCATTAATCGTGCTATTAGTTACATGACTCATTAGTGCTCATTTAAGCTTATTTTGAAAAATGTAATTATCAAAGTAAAAATCTAATTAGAAAGAAAAAAGATGACAATTTTCAACACAAAGCGTCTTTAACCTTTGTTTGTTTGTGTAACAGCAGCCAGTTTATGTCTTTCAGCCATGGTTCTGTTCACTATTCCCAGAAGCATATCCTGTCCTGTCCTTGCTACAAGGGGACCTTGTTTTTTGTAAAGTGAAGTGCTCCTTTGAGATCTTTTTTGGGGTGAAAATCAGTAAAAACTTCCGATGATGAGCCTCTCTAATAACAAAGAGGAACAAACACACACACACACACACACACATACAAACGACTCACAGTGACAGTAGCCAGCAGTCCCTCAGGCACGTTCGCCACGATGATGCCAATGAGGAAGATGACGGCCTCCAGCCAGGTGTAGCCCAGGATGACTGACAGGATGAAGAAGCTCATGCCCAGGAAGACGGCCACGCCCGTGATGAGGTGGATGAAATGTTCGATCTCTATGTTGATGGGCGTGCGGCGGACCTCGAGCTCCGACGCCAGCGTGGCGATGCGACCCATCACCGTCCGGTCCCCGGTGAATATCACGAGGCCATGGGCCGTACCTGAGAGGGGAGCGGCGACTCACTGTGAGTCTCTCTGGACAGAAGCATCAGTTAAAAACACCGTTTGTCACAGTAGGTAGTCTGGTAGATGTCATACTTTTTTTAAATGATGTCTATTTTATTTTGTTGAAGAGAGCTCTTTTAACAAATGTCCAGCCATCAGCTGGCTGACAGGGAGGTGATGGGCCGGATAAAGAGTGGTGATGGATGGAGGAGAATTACAGACGTTGGCCAGTGATTGATGGTCGATCACATGCCGGACCGAGTGAGTGAGTGAGGACAGAAACGGACTCACGTAAAATACAAATAATGTGATCTGCAGAGCTCAGCAGGATTTACAGGGATTATAACACATATAGCACATCAATACTTTTCATTACTGATCCACATATTTAAGTTTTAGAGATAGGTTGCAATTAAATCCCGAATCTTAGATATTAAGTCAACACAGACAAGAAGTCGTTAAAGTGCTCAGAAAAAAATGCAAACTTCAATTTCTACAATCGCATGACAACAGGTCATGACATCTACTGATGACGATGAAGTGATATGATTGAAAGCTCCTGAACATCTACTAAACGGAGCTTGTGGTTGGTTTTTAAATTTAGATTAAAACGGGATGATGTTGCAGATTCTAATGTGAAAATCCCATTGAAATGCTTCCTGCATTACCCTTCGATGATTGACAGCAACTAATAAAACAAATTAAATCCCCATCGGTTAAAATGCATTTAGAATCTAATGCCAACACACTACTGTAGGATGGAGGGACGGCTGTTCTGAGGAACGCACCGAAACACACTCTTGGTTGGTCGAAAAGGCCAAAACTAAGTTGATCTCCAGATGGCGAAAAAAAAAAGGCTTTCAATGGCGATTAGAGACAATCTTGGCCAGATGTGGCCTATACTGACCCTCGACACAGTTGGTGGAGTAGAAACAGATGTTGCGGGTCTCCAGAGGATTTTCGTTGGTGAACTCTGGAGAGCGAGTCTGAGGCTCCGACTCTCCCGTCAGAGACGAGTTGTCCACCTTCAGAGGGATGGGGGAGAAAGGAGGAGAGTAACGGTGTTACCCTCTGAGACTGAGGGATGTAACAGGAGAGGGTGGAGTGTTAAAACTGACAGGGTGGAAATGAGAGCAGCGGCACTCATCAGCGACAATTGCAACACTCTTGTCATATCAGAACCGTTTCCTGGTTATTTTCCCTGCAGTCCTCTACAGGTGGAGACAGACAATTAATTACCAGTCGTATAACACTGCTTCAGAATCCAGAGCAATAAACTCAAGCTAAAAGTGTGACATATTGGAGACATTTCATCAGTAAGCACTGAAACAAATTTAGTTAAATATTGAAATTTCAAAAGGTATGAATGTGTGTAACAGAACGCCCTGCCTCATGAGTATGAAGAGAATTCTGCTTCACTCAGTTATAAGGTGCAATGTGTACAATTCTTTTGTTTAAAACATTCAAAAAGAGAACTAATATAATCGACAGAAGGTAAAGAGGTCACAGTGTTGGCATCACGTCAAAGACGTCAAAGTATCGTGTTGCAGAGATATCGATAACGAAATTAGCATGCTAACCAGCTAGCCCCGGCCTGTCCTCTCTTGTAATACCACTTACATACCTCGAGAGGCGATAGTGAGTCACTGTAGCGCCCGGTCTGATCTCATGGGAGGACAAAGAAGTAGAGCTGCACCGAGGGACTGTCAGTCACGTTGAAGGTAAAGTGTCCGTGTACGTTTTGATAGTTTGTTAATTAGATTGAATTAAAAGTGTCGGGAGGACGGAACCTTCAGTTAACGGTTAGCTGTAGCAACTAGCATCCAGCTCCTCCTATTTGTTTGGAGCATGGGGCCAGATCGTACACATTGCACCTTTGAAACCCCAAATCAAAAGAAGACAAGTTAGGCTGGATTCAATAGCAAGGCTATCCAAAGGTCCAAAGATATTCCCATCGGCCTCAGCTGTACTTTGTTTTTGTGCTAATTAGCAAATGTTAGCATGCTCACGCACTAACTTAAGATGGTGAACATGACAAACAGTAATTGATTAAAATTAGAGTATAGAAAGACCAAAGTCAGTTATCCCACTGAGACCTGCAGGCTCCCCGGGCTGAGCCCAGCACCCCTCCTCTACCTTGCACCCGCTGGAGGAGATCACTCGAAGGTCAGCTGGGATGCGGTCTCCCCCTTTGATCTCCACCACATCTCCCTGCACCACAAGCTCAGCATTGATCTGCATCTTCTCCCCCTCCCGGATCACCAACGCTTGCTGGCATGGAGAAAAAGGGAAAGGGAGAGGCGAGAAGAGGGAGAGGAGAGAAGGGAGAGGAGAGAAGGGAGAGGAGAGGGAGCGTGAGGAAGAGAGAGCGAGAGTTTGGGAACAGAGAGAGGATTTAGTCAGAGGGAGAAGAGCGATAACACGCCAGAGGGTGTTGAGGTATGTGAAAGGAAGAGATGCAGAGATGAAAAGGAAAAAGAGAGGGAAAAGACAGGTAGTGGAAAAGGAGACAAGGAGGGAGTGAAAAGAACCTAAATAGATTAAAGAATTAGGCAATCGATGTGCTCGAGGTGGATAACGCGAGGGGAGTTTTTATACAAACACACTCACAATCCAAAGTTGGCTCAAACATTTATTTTTCCTTTGTGCAAGCTTATTAGGTTTCCACTCAGATGAGTGTGTAAGCCCTACTTGAGGGACGGCTTATTGACTCAGAAAGCTGTGCGATTACACCAAACACCAGACGCATCATCTTACCTGTGGCACCATTTTCTTGAAGGAGTCCATGATTCGGGAGCTCTTGGCCTCTTGGAAGTAGGAGAAACAGCCGGTGATGATGACCACGGCAGACAGCACCACGCCCAGATACAACTGAAACATAGGGGGGGGGGGGGGGGGGGGGAAACCCCAAGCCACAGGGGGAGTCGGTGTCATTATCGACTTAGTTAGGTTCCTGTAAGGCGTGTTTAAGCGTAGGAAAAGGGGATTTACAAACCTGGAAACGGTTTTAAAACGGCAAAACCTTAAATGCAGACTGCAAGAGAATAGCTAAGAGAAAACCTGGGGAAGCTCTCAGTCTGAGTGGGAGATTTAAAAGGAGAAGCCGTCCTAGAGCTGAACTGTCTGTGTTCTATTCCTGTCATCTTGGACGGTTAGTCCAAGTGAACATCTGTCTCCCAAAACCCAGAAAACCCAGAACTGAGACTCTGATCCGCGGGACCACCGAGAGATGCTTTCTGAGCTGGAGCCCGGCTCTGCAGACTCGTTGGTTGTGTGAAAAGTGAGGAACATTTATTCTGGTGTTTATTCTCTGCGAATATATTCACTTCTACCAGTTTGAAAAGCTCTGTTATCGGTGCGGCTCTCATTGATGCAAACCAGACAGGCAGTCACTTTGTATGAAAGCGTCTGCCAGCTGGTGCACTGTACGCTATGTCCTGGACTCCTGGAATGTGAAATTCTGAAACCTTGAAAAGTTTCCTGTTTTAGAAAGTGCTGCTTTCGTTAGACAGCGACAACAGAATGTTTTGTCGGTGTTTACGACATTTGCTTCCAACTCAGCGTTCGGTTTGCAGCTCCTGGTTGTGTGTCTTCGCATGTTTAGCTTTTTCTTCAGATTTGAGCTCAGCTCTCTTGTGTCTCTTCTCACTTCGGGAGACACTTGTTCACAGAGCTGCACAGAATTGTAGGTTCGACATCTGTCCAGGCAGGTGACACATTTGAATCTACTACAGTTTAAAGGATTGAAATAATAAATGTGTCATTTCCAGATTGCAAGCATAAATTCTAAAATATGGCAGTAAATTATGTAAATTCAGCTGTACTTTCAGCATCCTGGGGAAGGGAAAACATTTTCTCACCCCGAGGAAAGACAACGCAATCTTTTGGCTCAATAAATCCATCAATATAATGCAAAATTAAGTTCAACAGTGATGTGTGCAGCCCTGTTAGGGTGGATTTTCCTCTTAAATAACTGCTTGCACATTATGCAAAGGCTCAAAGTGCCAAATCTGCAGGCAGTCGGGGCTTTTTGAAGCAGCAGAGCATCCAGCTGTACACACTCTGTACTGAACGTGGAGATTAAACAGGGGGAGATTAAAGTTACCACGTGCGCATGTGCGTGTCAGCCTACTGTATGTTACTGTATATTATGCAAGGGTTTAATGCTGTCTGGGGTTGGGAGAGCACTGGATGATAATTGCATAATGATTCAGAATCATAAAATGCAGTATGGATGGCTGCTCGGCTCCGTCTGAACAGCGGGTGGTCTGAGTTTTTTTATCCCTGCTAATGCCGGGACCGATTCCAGCGTCAGTGGTTAAATTTACATCACACTCTCAAAGGGCGGGGGGGGGGGGGCAATGGGGGTCATGGTGGGTTTTAATGGCTTTTTAAGATGGATTTTTTTTCCCCAATTCTATTTTAATGGCCTTACGTTTGATAGTGTCTTTTCGCTTGTCTTTCTTCACTCTGTTTCCTTCCGTGAATGACGGCTCTGTGCTGCTTCAAGTGACCTAATTGCGTTGCCATTTTGGCCAGTAAGCTCTCGAGAGGCCATCGTGGTTAAGTAAAGGTCATATTCAAAAGAATCTCCCCACAGGAAGAGAAAGGTAAGGAAAGTCACCAAAATGAAGTATTATGACACTTTCTGGACTCCTAACCTTTGAGTTAAGATTAGATTTAGGATTTATTGTAAAGGGTGACTTCACTATTTTTCAACCTGGACCCTTTTTTTCCCCATGTTTTTGTGTCTAAGTGACTAATGGGGACAACATTTTTTTTAAATTGGTCCAGTATTGAACTAGAGTGCTGCAGACGGTCGCTAAACGAGCTGCAATGTAATAACTCCTCACCATCAACGTACGTCCACTAATAGAGCTTGTTTCTGCCTCCGACAGGCTCAGGCATTATGGAAAGGACAGAAAAAGAAAAGGTTTTTCTTTACCTTCGGTCTATTTGTTATTGTGTCTAACCAACCATTTAGTTTGCCCAATGTCCCGATACATAGTACGTCAATTTCAGTATGCTAAAAGTACCAGGATGTTCTGCTACATCTGGTCACAGTATGCAAGCCAGCATGCTATTCTGACCCACGATCCTCTGCGCAGCAAATATGTGAGCAAGAGGGTCAAAGTTCACGGTGCCATGTTATGAGAAAGTAGTAGTTCCCAATGTAATGCATGCTGCATGCAACAGTGGCACACTTTTTAATGCCAGCTGCAGTATGCACTAGAAGTAAAAAAGTATCAAGCTAAGCACAGCACCGGCCCCTCCTCTCCGGCAACAAGTCACAAAAAAGAAAGCGAAAGGTGAAGAGAAAACGTTTTATATCTCTGTCGGGTGCTTTCCATAATGTTCTGGACACTTATAATAACAAGCTGAGCCTGTCTAATGTCAAAAACAAGAATATTGACGGTGAGGAACTACATTGCAGCTCAATACTGGACAATTTCCTAACTTGATGTCCCCATTAGTCACTTACACACAAAGACATGGGGAATAGGACCCAGGCTAGTTCCCCTTTAAGTTAGCGCATTAATATGTATAATATTCAAAATATGTGTTTTAATATGTGTAGGGCTTTGAAATTACTTACCATTTCTTGACGTTCAGTGTAATTATGATATTGTCTTGTATGATGTTATCATTTGACAAAACTCTTTTTGATAAGGCCTCCACAGAAAATATAATTAACAACAAATATTTTATTTCAGATTTGTTTATCTCGGAAGATTAATCTTTCTTAGGAGCCAATATTACACAGGCTACATTATTTATTTACTTATTAAGAGGCCCGCTGAGCTGAAACGCTCCTCAATCTATTTAATATTATTCAGAAATTGCCATGTACAATATGCACAAGTTTTCACACCTTCACTGTATTTTAGCAGCTAAGGTAGACAGTGCAAAATAAACCTGAACTAATAAGAATGCACATGAAGTTACAAAGATCCTTATATTTCTGGTTTCTAAAGACGCTCCTTAAATGGAAGATAAATTGGAGAAATTGATCTACAACCTAAATGCCAATATTAAGAGATGAATCAAGATATACCAGCAACCCAGGAACTGACAATGGCCGACTTGAATAACTTAAATCCGTCCCTTGATTCAGAGGAATATAAAAATATTTGTTTTAAACGTGTGCAGAGTTTTGTTTGATAATTATGCAGAACATTAGAGCACAGTGCATTGCATTGAAATATTGATTTCTTCATTTTGTATGTAATTTTAGCATATATTTAGCATATCGTAATGTATATTTTGATGTTGAAAATATACTAGTACTAATATTATGATATTGAACCCATCTATAAGCATAAACAGCCATGTATCTCTAACCTCCATCTTAAAAACACAGTGTAATGATGCACACAGGTTTGTCTTCATCTGTCTCCCCTGTACCTGTGTTGTAACCGTAGCTGTCTCTGTGTACCTGCAGCGCTCCCCGTGTGTGATTAATATGTAAGGTGTGCGCCCCTACATGAGCGTGCATGTTTTACAAGCAGACACTCACGTTGTCATTGGGCGCCTCGTCCTCCGTGGCCACCTGGATGGTGTAGGCCAGGAAGCAGAGGATGGCACCGATCCAGAGCAGGATGGAGAAGCCGCCGAACAGCTGACGGCAGAACTTGACCCACTCCGGGGTGGTGGGGGGAGGGGTCAGGCAGTTTGGACCGTCCCTGGCCAGAATCTCCAAAGCTCTGGCGTTGGTCAGGCCCTGAGGGGGAGTCATTTTCAGGACTGAATGTCTATTATTATTATTTTTTTCCATGCGCTGTGAATCTTATTACAACACAACGACCCCATTTTCACCACGGCTTAAAAAGCAATTTTACAGTTGCAGAACATCAAGTATTCCTGCCTGGCCTATTTAACACCACGAGTATAATAAAGCGGGTCACTCTCCTCGTCTGAGGTTCAATGTCTTTAAACTGTTGGATAACCTTTATTTTTTTTAAATGTCACTATTTTATGCCTAATAGTGTCACGGTCTGATTTAAAGAAAATCCATGTAAGTACCTGAAATACTATAATTTAATTATATTTAGGGGAAAAACACAAATTGGCTCTTTATCCAGCAAGTTTTTGACATTTTTAGAGTTGGCGATATTGTTGAGCACCCCGTCTTCTTTTCGTTTTTTTCAAATACTTATCTCAAAAAGATAAAAAATCTGTTTCATTTCACCCGCAATGTCAAACGTAAGGTAAGCAGCAAATGTGTTTACAGCATAAAAATGTGCGAGATATGCTTGTGTCTGTCTGTGTATGGGATTGTGGTATCAACGTGTGTGTGTGTGTGTGTGTGTGTGTGTGTGTGTGTGTGTGTGTGTGTGTGTGTGTGTGTGTGTGTGTGTGTGTGTGTGTGTGTGTGTGTGTGTGTGATTGAGGGATTAAAGATGA
The DNA here is from genome assembly GCF_050575085.1 of Anarhichas minor. Taxonomy (NCBI): domain Eukaryota; kingdom Metazoa; phylum Chordata; class Actinopteri; order Perciformes; family Anarhichadidae; genus Anarhichas; species Anarhichas minor. The sequence goes on along the minus strand of NW_027466470.1, from coordinate 4,049,086 downwards.
ATGAGGCTCAAGGTGAGCTGGGGACGCTGCGGTGGATCCAACTTGACCAAAGTAATGTTTGGTCTCAGTTTGGATGCTGCTCGCTGGTACAGACGAGCAGAGATTACGTCTCCGTGGGGGGATATTACAGCCGCTCTTTGTCGTGTGTGAGCGTGCATGTGTAAATGAGACTGCTTGTGTGTCGTTACCTGCGAGAGGTCCACTCCATAGCGTTTCCCCAGATCATCAAGAGTTATTTTGTGGTCGTCCTGCAGGGGAAAAAAAATGTTTCTTTACCTACTTGTGCTTTCAGGGAACAGAAACAGTAAACAGAAACAGCGTCATGTTAAGTGCCCTTTAAAAATATGTATACGGGAATTTGTCTTTGACACATCATCAAAGGGAAACTGTACATATGACTTCACAGTTATGCATTCAATGTTGTGTGAACCGAGGCCGCGTGGCTGCGGCTGTAAAGGGAATTCTAATAACCGACCAAGGTCACATAGATCGTGAGGGCGTAGCACTGATGCGTTACACTTCTCCTTCTTACTGCAGAAATACTTTATTCTCTGTTTCTGACATGGATCCAGGGGCTTTATATATATCTATGATTCATTCCCCATATCAGATCAAAGAGGTCAAACAGTGATGGCCACTCCCTCTGCATTTCCAAGCAGTGCTGAACTAGAGGTGAGCAAAATGTCTGTTCTCCACAAGTAAAAATGTGACCCCTTGAAAACTGTGAAACACTGTTTTTCACTATTAAAAAAGGAGAGCTCAGCAACGTATGTTGTTTTTCTGGGGTTCATTATGTTGTTTGATCGCAGTTTCGTATTGTTATTCCTGTGCAAACTGGCCAAATGCTGAGATATTTCCAGTGCAGCTAAAATGGAGTTTGGTACAGTAGTGACAAAAAATTCCAGCTACCAGCTGTCAGGAGGGTGTCAGCTTCACAGATTGAAGGGCTATACTTTCTTCCCTCCCCCATAAGAGAGGGAGAAATCCATCAATTTCTTCGCCGACAGGATCGCCTCAGAGGACCACACTGAAAATGTAGCTGCAAGCGATTTGGCCACAATCAGCGCTAGTTAAGCTTTATTTATATGTCCCTACACACAATATTGATCAGCCATTGTCTGGTGGTTGTTTAACGGATTTCTGGAGGGAAAATGTGGGAAATCACTAGCTGAAGAAGTACATGAAGCAGACTGAGGACAGTAAAACACAACACTTAATCCCAAAACTACTCCTAAGTGTTGACAGCATCCTTTTATTTTTTTCTTCCTTTAATCAGTCACAGGCCAACTTGATAATTGACAAGAGCTGCTTTATCAGAGAGAGTGCGCGCAGCAAAACGTACCCCAGTTTTCATGGGCATGCCGTGGCTGCGTTTTGACAGCGCCTCAAAGAGATACAGCTCTGCACAAGACAAAAACACTACACCACGCTGCTGGTGGCCCACAAATTATTCAGTATCTTTCAAAGTACAAAGACGAGAAGCCAGAGGGTGGTAGAACAGATAGGAGGGGACAGGCTGGCTTGGAACTCATCTAGCACTGACTACACTAAGCAGGTCGGATTGCCTTTTTGTTTACGGGCCAATGTTTTCATTTAAAGCCTTGTTAAATAACCCGGTGTCTTTGGCGTAACATAATTTGGGAGCAGCAGCGATGGAATCAATCACCGTGCAGAGTGAGTGTGGGCTGGAGCAGTGACAGCTTGTTTTTCTTACCAAGGACACTTCCTTCTTCAGCTCTTCCAAGTTCCTCTCCTTCCTCTTCTTCTTCCCTCCACTCTCGGCACCATTCTGGGGAGAGAGAGAGGGGGGGGGGGGGGTGAAAAAGAGAGATTTCCATACATCAGAACCTATACAGAAAATAAGTGGGAGAAGCCACATGCTTGTAGCCACATTGTGCCTACCTATTTACATTCACAGCCACGTATTACAAGCTATCAGTGTGTGCACAATGGACTTGGTTCATTTCAATCTCCTGGCACTGTTGGCAAACCATTCACTGAATATGGGGGAAAAATATTTTTCTCGTAGTGGGAGTTCCTCATTTTCTGCGAGCCAGAGAGAGAGAGAGAGAGAGAGCGTGTGTGTCATGAACAGTTGGAAGAATGGTGCATCATGGAAATCATCTGCTGCTGTCAGTCTCCTCTTAACAGCACGTGTGCATGTCGGTGAAGGAGGGATCCACGGAGCGACCGAGAGGAGAGTGTGAGCGAGTGACACAGTGAAAAAGTAATCAAAAAGAGCCAAAGAGGGAGCACAGAGCCGGTGGAGTGCCTGAAATGTGTCTGGCATAGCAATTTCCCCCCACTGTGCGCGAGGAAGATTACCAGCCTGTCCTACCATAAAGCTAAATGGAATGGGCCTGATGGAGAGAATAAAAACTAAATTACGTAATTACCCAAATAAACAGCAAGCCGGGAACAAAACCCATTGAGGAGAAAAGCTATCATCCTGAGATGTTACTGTCTTTGGAAAAAAAAACAGCAGCATTGTGAGAATTCCAGCCCCGCAGACGCGTTTAGAAATCTCAGTAGTTTTCCATGATGCATGTCCACGCCATATGGCTGTTGCTGTATATACGCCACAGCAGGGACACAGACTGAGTCACGTTCATCCATTCACTTACAACAGGAAGCAAAGGTTTGAGAGTAATAAAACAGACTATTTCTGTAAGTTTGTTTTGTTTGTTTTAAATGAAAAGAACTTACCCCTCTGCCCATGCTGGATGTCCAGACGTCGGCAGGTTACAATGTGAAGGACAGCGCTCCCCCCCCCCCCCTCACACACACACACCACACCACAGCTGAGACCTCCCGCCCCCACGTGTGGAAGACATTGGTGGCTTTTTTTGGGCCTGGCACCCCCCCCCCTCTCGTTCCCTCACTACTTGCTCCCTCCTGTCTGGGTAACCTGAGCCATGCAACTCCCCACTACTACACTCCTATCCCGAGGGCCTCTCTGCATCCAGGCCCCCCCCCACCACCACCACCACCACCAAACACATACTCTCACACAGTGGGAATTTCTGGGTTTGTACCTGCACCTGCTCAATATGTTCCCCTCCCCCCTCACAGCACACACACACACACACACAGTGTTCCACAGAGAAAAACATCCCATCAATCACTGCCGTCAACACAACAAATGAAACCTTGCACTCTGCATAACATACAGTATTTATAACAAATCTGATAACGAGGGACCGACGTTAGCCCTCGAGCAATGTGAAGGAGGCATTCCGCTGATTCTGAGCACAGACCGAATCCTCTGTTCTGCAAATAAATCCTGTTTTATAATTTCCTAATTGATACTCAAAGATGAACTTTCTCCTGCTTGAATTCACAGGGACTTGTAGTCAGCGATTAGCTTAAAGTCCAACATATTTAGAACATAAGGCAGGTCATCAAACGCTGCGCCCACACAACAGATGCAGCGAAGGATCCCGTGTCAGATAATACCAAATGCCTTGTTGCGAACTGCTTTTAGAGTTTAAATCCCCCTTCCCACATTGCAAGGCCTCTAATCCTGTATGAGCTCTGTTCTCTGATGTATGTATATGAGCCACTGTCGTGTCTCCTTTTCAAGGATTCTCTCACTAAAGGTTTCTTTTTTTTTCAAGGATATGTTTGTTTCCTTATTTCACTGTTCTTATATCCCTTGAGTTTAGCATATGTCCTTGGTGTAAAATGCAAAGTGTCTTATTTCACAGAGATAAGAAAAAAATGTAAATATAACAGAAACCAGAGAAGTAATTAAACAGGTCATGTAACCTCAATGGGTCAAGGAACAAGAGAGGGAGGAAGCTAATATGCTAATATGCCTTTACCTTATATCAAGGTAAAAATTTTAAAAGAGGAAATAACACATTCCTTAATTCATTCCTTAATAAGCAATACAGTACACTCTTCAGTACACTAAACTACTTAGTGTACATGGTCTGGTGTTGTTATTTGTGATGTAACGTTAGCTTATGGTGGATAATACTTACAACTTGTAAGTATTTTACAACTAGTCCCGTGTCAACATATTTTAACATGTCACCGATAAACATTTTGATGGTTAAATTACCAAAGTCAAACATAGCTGCTTACCTCAAAAAACATAATTAGGAGCTGCCAATGACGTCACAACCATGTTTAAAAATAGGGATTTGTTCCAGCCAGGTTAGCTATTATTAGCAATATCGGTTGATAACGACGCAGCATGTTAACAGAGGGGAGTTGGGCAGAACGGACGCAAGTAAGACGGAAGTGATAGTAAACAGCATATTACAACAGATTCGTTTTTTACCGGGCAGCCATCTTGGATTTTGAGGTCAGGGTTTCGTGAGAGTTCGCCCGACTTCAAGTGGAGTTCTAGTTTAAAATGTACGACTGGGAAATTCAGACTTCCCAGTTCAAATTGAATGCAGCGTAAATATCTGTGCAGCACATACAGTAGATGCACCAATTGACTGCCATCTCCTTTAGTTTACATCTCTTCCAGGAGTAATGTTGCAGAGCTTCTGGACCCATCAGCCCAAACCTTTAGTGCTCATTTATGACGATCAAGAACCTCTTGTTGACGCCGAGTCACACTTTCTGAAAAAACATTTTATTGATTGTTTCAGACCGTCTGAGTGCACCTTTCTAGTTTAATTTGTACAGAAGCAGAGATTTAAAATGTTGTGGTTTTAGGGGAGAGTTATTTGCTGTTGCCAGGCGACGACGATGAGACTCTGGGCAGCCTGCGGCTGTTGTTTGTCAAGATATTGCTACATATCTCCCTTTTAAAGCCACAAGTGATCATTTTTACCTTTCTCTTTGTGTGTAAGACAAAGAAAGAAGATCCAGTATGTTAATTAGTGAGCTTTGCGAGGCATATTTTTGGACTTTGGAGGGAACCAGGCTTACTGACTCCAGTGCTAAGCTAAGCTTAACACACACACACAAGAGCGATATCAGTCTTCTCGTCCGACTCTCAACAAGAAAGCAAATGTTTAACCTAAAAATGTCAAACTATTTCTTTAAAAAAAAAGGTGCTATAATGACATAAATTCTACACAGAGTAACTCCAAAGTCCCTAAGTTTAGGATTTGAACATGTCTGACTTCAGTGACTCCAAGTGGTGGCATCACAGGAGACACTGGCACGCCTTCACCCCCCTCAGTCAGTCATTCAGGTGCTGCAGATGAGCAGTTTCACTGGTCCCCAGATAAAGACTGTGTGGTTGTGCTGCGAGTGTAACTGTCTGCATATGAAGCGGAGCCTTTCTGAAAAGGTTACGTATGCTCTCTGAACCCAGCCTGCCCATTAAGTCAGAAAAAATTAGGCCGTTCTGAATTACACCTCATTTTGTGACCCTGTAAAATGTGAAAAGGTTGTAAATGGTCACTGAGCATTTATTTTCAGTTCATCATCATTATTTTTTGGGTAACAAAGGGCACGGTGAGGTGAAACCATTTTACTCCTCACCTGCTGCCATGAAGCAAATGTTTCAAAGTTTAGTATCAAAACAGAATTCCTTTTTGAATTTAAAAGGTCATTGTTCAGCAATAAAAACCTCCAGACTAACTCATCTATAACGTTCTCATCGTGTATGCAAATGTCTTTAGATAGCTAACAAGGCTAGTGCCTCATCAGAGCATTCAAATATTTAAAATGGTGGACATCTCATTTTTAGGAGGACTTTCTTCTTATGAAAAGTTCATGAAAGTTTATCTCTGCAGAGGCATTCGTGGCAGACGTACACAATGCTAGAAGTGAAAGAAAGTAGACTGCAGACATTTCCAGCTGGGTTTACTTTGTCTTCTGTTGACAACAGCCTCGCTTGGGGCTTTAATTTTTTATTTACGTTCTCTTTACAACACATTATACAGTCATCAAAAATTGTTAGTGCTCTGGAATTATCACAAGCATTAAAATAAATGTAAAAAAAAAAAAAATGTAAGAAGCGGCAGTCGTTTCAAATAAAGGAGGATTATTGTGCAACTTTGACTAATACAGTTCATGATACATATAAAACATTTTTTTTAAAAGGCATTTTTAATGCTGTTTGTCTCATGTCAGGTGTCTGTGTGGCTTTGCTGCAAAAGAAGAAAAACATTCTAACCAATCCATGTGACTGGACAGCTAAACAGCGACTAGTGAAACAGATCTCCAGTTATAAATATGTGGATTCTAGCACCTCCATTGCGGTTATGAATTTTAAAGGAACATTCAAGTCTACACTATCCACCCTGCATATCAAGCACGCAGATCGCAATCCGTCTTTGGCTCGGGGGTTGGGGGAAGGAGCACCTTTAAAAGAAAGCTCTGGGGGAAGAGCCGACTATCTGTGGTGTTACATATGGATTTTTGGCTTGGTTTAACACGCCAGATAAGTCTCTTCCTCTTCCAAAGCTATCTCCCACAGCAAGGACCTTCCTCCCCCCCTTATATATTTTTTTTCTCCTTACTCCCCAGCCACATCGCGCTGAATCGGAGGCTAACCAAACCCTTATCTATACCCTTCATCTTCTCTCCGACACCGCACGACAACTTCGCTTTTCCCATCGTCTCGGAAATAAAACGTACACCAGAGAGACCGCCACACAGTACCTTCCATAACACACGAGGTCAGAAATATAATGACATATTCCATCGAATACAATTACATTCCCTCCCTGCCTCGATAAACATGTTCTCCACGTGTTTTCTCGTACACATGTAAAAAATGTCTCAGAAAACAATATTTGCTTTACTTAGGGTGACATACTGTTGTTGTTGTTTGCTTTGTATCAAATCAAATTTTTAGCACTCGTAACTAGACACACATATACATAAAACACGACCGGAAGAGAGCTAGCTAGATTATAAGTTTCTGTTTGGCGTCTTCAGTGAGAACTATAGGCGGATTTCGGCCCGTGTGTTTTCCGTCCTTTGCCAGTGGCGGGCAGAGGACAGAGCTGTGGCATTCGAAACCAGCAGAAACAACACAGTAGAGGGTCAGAGGAAGAAGGGGAAGGCGGGCCGGCAGGGGACATGCCTTTGGGGGGGGGGGGGAGGGGAGGAGGGGAAGCATTTTCAAGGACAAGCGAGAGGGCGTTCGTCGATCATTGGGCAATCCGTAGGGAGGGGAGAGAGATGTCTGTCATCGGGTTTGAAAGAGAGAAGAAGAAGGACGAGGAGGACAGAAGAGAGCGGAGAGAGGAGCAGAGCATTGAGCTGTAGGCCTGGCAGTCAGATAAGGAGAGGCTTAAAGAGTGGAGTGGATTGTGTAGAGGCCCTTTTTCTTCTCTGCGGGGGGAATAATGCAGTTGCAGAGTCTAGACTATAAACGACGGGAAGAGGAGGAGATAAAGAAGACGTGAAGACGGAGAGAAGGAAACAAGGGGGCTACGGAGGGAGGGAGATGAATCCCAAGATGGGAGCAGAGATGAAAGAAGTGAACAACAAGGGAGTGAAGACAGCAGGGGGAGGGAGGAGAGAGGAAGATGGAGAGAGAGAGATATCCTGTTACCAGTGCGTGCTAAAATAATTAGCCCTGGGTTGGAGAGGAGAAACGTGTGAGCGGATTAACTGGACCTAAAATAACAGAGCAGAGACCTCCTGCTTGTAAGCCCCCTTTCTGTCAGGCTCCCGAGGCCCGTGACGTCATTCCAGGTCGTCAGTCGCCGGCCGTCGAGTCAAAAGCGGAGTCAGGCACAAACACCACAGCAGGCTACCCCCCCCCCCCCCCTCCCCCTCCCCTCCCCTCTTTCCTGATCACCTCTGTCATTTTTTTCCTCCCCTCCCTCCCTCTGTTAGCAGAAAAATGTGCAGCTGTTACAGTAAGGCTGTGCGCTCTTATAGTGCCAGAAATAGGCCCCTTTAGCCAGGGCATGGGACACAGACAACCTCCATTAGCTCAAATGTGAGAGGATTGAATCACCCCCGAAGCTCGAGGGCCCGAACCTCCATCTACGCCGATAGACGCTGAGAGCAGGAATCATATTTCTCTCTCACTATCACTCTCCCCTCCGTCTCTGTCTCCCACTTCTCTCTATCTGAAGTCCAGAGTGCACTCACAGCTCCGCTCAGTGTGTGCGATTGAGTCGTAAACATTAAAGGGGGGGGGGGGGGGGGGGGGGTCGGGGGAGATTCAGGAGATTCTTCTGGGTTCCTCTTAAGGAAGTTATGTGCGTTGTTAGGGGTTTGAACAGTTTTACAGTTTGCCCAATGAGTGCATACGGGGATCTCCAATCAGCCGTAGTAGCAAAATAATTTGACGTTGTTGCCACCGATATAGTCGGACTATTCTTACAGCTAGTGGTGTCTTGAAAGAGTAGAGATAATGGGAAATAATGGGGGTCGCATCAGGCTGGGCAGAATAGGAGGGAGCAGACTAGAGGAGTGGAGACAGTCATGGAGAAGTCAGACCTTTATCTACAAGAGAGAGAGAGAGAGAGAAGGAAAGAAGAAAAAGAGGGAAGGGAAGTGAGAGAGGAAGAGAAAGAGGATAGAGCAGTTAGCATATAAATCACTTCTGTAATCTGAATTAACAAGAAAGTCAGGAAATTCACAGTGAAAGAGGAAGAGATGGTGTTGGAAAGGAAAAAGAATGGAGATCAGTGTGGAGGGAGAAAGTTAAGAGTTTGACACGTCGCCTACGGAAAAGCAAATTGGCTTGTCCCCGCAGCTTGGGATTCGTGATGCGTATCGGACGCACTTGGAGAAAGCTTCTTTTTTTTTTTTTCTGCGGCGGATAGGATCACAATGAAAGGAACCAGAAAGGCGAAACCCGGGGAGCAGCTTTTTTAGATTTTGTTATCAAACCCAGCCGTCTACAGGGTCTCGCTTCAAATGGCATATCTTATGACCTGACAAAAGTACTCGGGGTGCCGGCTGGTGTAGGAGATTATCACGACATCTCAGATCTCGGCCCACAGAGCTGCGTCTGCAGTCATCAGCCTGTGGCAAGAGCAGATATGATTTGACTCATTTATTCAGGGACTCAGGTTGCCGGTGCGGTGGGTGCGTAGTAGGTTTTTGGTTCTGCTGTCTCATCGGTAGACTTTTCCCGGCTCTCTCTCGCCCTCGACGGCTCCCTCCCCCCTCCCCCCTCTCCCCCTGCCTCCCAGTTGTTTTATTCTTTGAATGTGAGCCGGTTAGCGAGGCGGGAGAGGAAGCCAAGCGGTTTGGACCTCCCTATCCCTCCCTCGCCGCCGGGCCTCTCCTCCCCATTTTTGCGGGTCAGCTCCAGCTCGATGGTCATCAGCACCCGGCCCTCCTCCCCTCCTCCCTCCTCCCTCTCTGTCTTCCTGGCTACGGTTCTCTGCTGCTGCTGCTGCTGCTTGGGCTGGGCCTTGAACACCGCCAGGTGGACGGGCTGAAGCAGGCGGCTGGCGAGCCCGCTCCAACCCAACCCCGCATCCTATTTCTTATCCTTGCGTGACTCCTGCTTCTTCTTTTCCGAGGCGGCCGCCTTCACCTTGGAGGGGTCGGCGGGAGGCACGGGGCCCTGTGGGGGGAGGTGGGAGAGGGGGTCGGGGGGAGAACAGGGAAGGAGAGTCACTTCAGGAGGAAAGGAGCGTGGGGGGGGGGGGGGGGGGGGGGGGGGGTAGAGAGAGGGTTGGGGGGCAAGGACGGACGGAAGGAGGGGTGAGATGGGTGCGTTAGAGATGAGAGGATGAGAGATGAAGTTAGCAGGTGGAGCTGTGTGAAGAGGACAGAAAAAAAACACATTTAGGAGGAGGACATGCAGAGAGAGAGAGAGAGAGAGAGAGACGGAAAGGGGTGAGGAGGTAGAGAGACAGTCCTTTTAGGGGAGGGGGTAGCAAGTGAGGGGGGGCGGTGTCCAGAGCTGTAAGGGGGTGACAAAACAGGTAACCATGCGTTAGGATGGGACACAGTGGCAGACGGGCTCCATCCACCTGTGACACCTGAGTGACAATTGATCAATAACACACACACACACACACACACACACACACACACACATGTACACACACACACACACAGTGTATACCACATTGGGCTCTTATTGGGATTTGACGATTAAGCAATTTGTATGAAAACATTTTAAAACCGTTAATAACTTTGGCTTAAAAAGTGAGTTTTAGACAACTAGGTTCCATTTTAATTATTGTTTGAACGTGATTTGAATTACTATATTTCAGTGTGTAATGAGTTACATAAAGTCATTAAAAGGCTGTTTACTGATTTAACACTACGGCCCTTTTCACGCTTGAAACGAAGTCGCCCTCGCTTTAAGTTTATTCTTTAACCTCGTACTAACGATTGTGTCATCATTATTCAGATTATGTTTGCTCTTCTCTCCTTCCTGTGTTTTTGTGCAGAGCTGACTAAATGCAGGAAGATGCCGCGTCTCGTCTGGACCGTCTTGAAAGAGCAAAGACGCTGCGTCTCTCGCAGCTCGTTCTGTATTCACCTCATTTCAACCTGCTGTAAATGCTGACTGTCCTGTGAGTCAACACACTGGGATAAAATGTTGACGCTAACATCTACATGAAAACGAAAGCTGCACTTCACTACCGCGAACCGTCCCGTTCAGAGAGGGGAACGATACCTGGACATGAATTATTTGTTCACAAATCATATAAATGGGATATTTAGTGAATAATTAAAGATGACAGTGGAATAATAATAATCCGTTATACAGCATTTTGCTGTAGCCTTGGTGATGGACCTGAAGGGCCACATTCAGCCTCCGTACATCTTACTTGTTCTTATATAATTCACCCATTCACTCCCACTCATTCTGTATATTGTCCGTGCAACGTCCAAAAACATCTCTAAGAAGAAATCGATGAAGGGGAGGAGGAAGGAAGTAAAGTGAAGCTTCATTTGAGCACAACAAATCCATCAGGGAGGACAGGACAGAGTGGAGATCAGGTCAAGGTATCACTTAACTTTACAACAGCTGTATTCCAGCGCATTAACCTGCGAGTTAACCTATTGAAAAGTATGATAAGTGCACGATAATACTCTGATGGGGCCTAACGAAACCAGTACACCGTTTTAAAGTGAGACAACGGAGGACAGTGAATAGAGAGCATGCTGGATCTGAGCGTTTGGAGACACATCAGGTTAGTCAATGGTGGAAAGCACGCTAGAGGCTGCTCCCAGCCACTGAAGCCTCCACTAATAACCCCCCACTGATTGCATTAGAAAATGCATCATCTTTAATCACGCACTGAGCCAAAGCAGCACGCGCGCCGATAAGACGGCAGCCCAGGCGCACGCCGCAGCTAGCATCCGGCTCGACGGGGGCAGCTGCGCAGCCCATCCGGTGTCATTACCTTCGCTCACACTTCCATCCTCTCATACATCATCGTATTGTTTACCATTATGCATCCCACGGTAGGCTCAGTTGCTGCTGTGTTGCAGAGCTCCCCACGCTAATGACGGGGCTGCCTTGTAAACACACTCGAGCTCCTCCTGCTTAGGCAGAGTGCAGAGCCCCCCCCCATCGCTGCAGGGGCTGCACACACTTCAAAAGGAGTGTACAGTGGCAAAACAGGAGGGACTGGTGGGGAGGTGGTTTGGGAAGGTAAGTGGCTGCGTCCCCTGCTGTATACTAAAGAGAGACGCTGACAGGTGAGCAGGGGAGATTGAGAGGTGGATGAAGAGTGAGAGGTAGTGATTTTCTGTCCAGAACCGGGGATGATCAGAACCCCGGACACCTGAGGAGGGAGAGAGACTGGGAAGGGAGTGATGTGATGGTGGTGGTGGTGGGGAGGAGGGTGAGGAAGTAGAAAGGGAAGAGGACAGGGGGAATTACAGACAGATAGATGCTTCTCATGGTCAGCAAGGAAGGGAGAGGAGGAGGAGGAGGAGGAGGAGGAGGAGGATGCGACTGAAGAGGGGGAGGGAGACTGGGGACGGGATGAAAGGAATGTGAATGAGAGAGCGAAGGAGGGAGTGGAAGTATAGTGAAGTAAGGTAGGGAAGGGAGGGGAGGCAATCGGGGGATGGAAAGAAGAATGGGTGGCTTGTGTGTGTGCGTGAGCTCTGATCGATACAGAGTGCACTCAATTATCATTCCGGTACAGTGTGTGTGTGTGTGAGCTTCCGTATGTGTGTCTGTGTCTGTGTCTGTGTGTGTGTGTGTGTGTGTGGCTGCGGGGGTGAACTCCTCTCCCACAACTCCACCTAATGGGGAGTAGCACACACCACACGGTTCCTTTGTCTCTCTGTCTCCCCCACTCCCTCCCTCACGCACAGCCCTTTTGGAGATTTGTAGTGCAAGCCCAGCAAGCTGAAAGTAACGAAGATGGTGAGGCTGATACAAAAAAATAAAATAATGTCGTGTCAGCAGAGCCTCCTAATAAGAGCTATTTGATCAAACAACCACTTATGAGCGCGCTGTGAAATCCCACGAGCCCTCGGTGTGCGGCGAAGCTACAGTACAAGGGAGGAATCAGCTCTGAGGGTAAAAAATAAATAAATAAAAAGGATACAAATAAAATAAGGCAGTGTGAGCTCAGATGGAAGATTGTTCTTCCACGACTCGCAGGAGGAGTAACTGTAAATGACAACATTGTCAAATATCCCAGTGTCCTTTTGGCGGCGAGTTATTTATTCATATATGCACCGTCACCCACCGCAGGCACTTGAGAGCAACAGACTGCAGCTCCAGAGTAACCCGACAGTCACACGACAGTAAAAAGGAAAGAAGAAGACAGCGGGAGGAAGAGGGAGGAAGATGCGACTGAACGCACTTCTTGGAGGCCGGAGGGAAGGGTTGGCCCCTCGCCGGTGTCGCCCTCTGGGTTTATGCCACAGGAGCGCTCGTCATCACATTAGCTCATACCGGCGGCTAAATGACACGCTGTCACAAAAAACGCCTCTGATCTCCCGTTTGCGTGTCTCTCATTTCAAAGATTTTTTGATTCAGGGAAAACGCTTCGAACCCAAATCCCTTGACTTCCTTTTTTTCCTCCATTATCAGCAGGCAAAGGCGTGCAGTCGATTACAATACACCCCCGCAACCATCCAGCCCCCGCATTACCACAGAGTAATCAAACACGACTTGCCCTGGTGCCTTGTATTTACAAAGGAATACAAGCCACCAAAATGTCTGATTAATCCACCACTTGAGGCTATCGCTCTCCCATGAGGAAGAGAGGGAGTGGGGGGGTGGATATCCCAAATCCTTGGCGCGCAGCAGCGTAAACCCACCGCTAACAGCCCAGACCATAATAGGCCCAGTGATTTTCATTTGACTCCCAGTGAGCGAAATCAGCAGCTTCCGTCCCTCTCCCCACTGCGAGCAAATCACACCCCCATTCAATACAAGCAACAGCATTGCTCGGCCATTTCACAGTAGTTTGATTTTTTTTGCCCCGTGGCTGTTTACTCGCGCCGCGATGTTTGGCCCCCCTGAGGGAGCCGAAGGAGGGGTGAGGGCCACCAGGAAGAGAGAGAGAGAGAGAGAGAGAGAGATTGGAGGAAGGACGGCACCGGCTTTAAAGCTCCTCCAACGATGAGGCGGCACTAGAATTCTAACAGCTTGAACACAGTTATTAGAGTTTGAATGAAGTGTGGTTTTGTTGTTGATGTGTGTGCTTTGAGGAGGAGTCAAGTGTGCAGACATATTGGAGCTGCTTGGACTGGATTATAAAAGCACTGTGCCGTTATGCACCGTCATGTTGGATGCGTGCAATTGTGTGGCTGCTCTGCAACAGAATGGATGAATATTCCTTCTGACAGCACGTGTCTAATGCTGAATTATTGTAATCGCTCCAAAAAAGGACGTCGTTTTAGTATTTAGTGCCCGAATGTGACAGCAAACCGAGCTGTTGTCGGATGGACGTGTACATGTGATGGAGCGTGTCAAGGAAAAGGAGACAGAGGAGGAGGAGGAGGAGGAGGAGGAAGAAGAGGGGATGGGTTCAGGAAGGGAGCGGAGAGAACTTGCCTGTCTCTGCTGTGATCCCTCTTTCTTTTTCTTGCCATGTTTGCTGGAGGGGACAAAAGAAAGACAATGTCAGGATGTCGAATCTATCTCTCCCTCCAGCGGTCACGGGGCAGCATTGCCAGGCAGCCATCACAACATCGACTTAATCTGCTGGCCCCCCCGTCTCCAACACAGTCCCCAGGCGCTAGACGCGTTAAGATCTCAGAAGATTGGAAAGGTATAAGCAAGATGATGGATCCCATCATCTTCATGATCGGGTGGATTATCCACTCTGGATCTTTCGCTTCACTACTTTTAATCATCTTGCTTTGGACGTATGCTTTATTTTTTAGATTAAATCTAAATGAGAGATCATTATCCGTCTCTTTCCAGCCGACTAACTTCCAATCTAAACCTGGAACACCTAACTAAATGACAATGGCGGCTATGCCAGCTTGGCCACGCAGGTGTCGGTGCCAGGGATGGGCTCCGGGCTCATCTCCCGTCCCTGGCACAAGACCGACTGGCAGAGCGCCGCCGGCCACGGGCCGGGCACTGACCTGACACTGAGGCTGAAGACGCGGCGCGCCACCAGGAACCTCATCAGGTAGTAGATGACCACGACGAGCACCAGCAGGCCCAGCACCACCCCGATAATGGACCCCGTGATCACTCCGGCCTGGATGGGCACTGTGGGCGGGGGGAGAGGAGAAGAGAAAGAGGGGGTATTAGAAGGTAGAGCAGAGGGTGAAGAGGAGGAAGTGACAAAGAGAGGTTGGGAGTGTTCAGAGGGACAGGAAGAAGATGTCATAAGAGGGAGGAAATGGACCGTAGAGGAAGACGAGGAACAAAGTTAGATGGAAAAGGAACGAGAGATTAGAGTAAAATAGACAAGGAGTGAAAAGGTAAAATAAAGGTTGAATGAAAGTGGAGAATACAAGTGCAGTAGAGACACAGAGGAGGAAGAGGAGGGGAGGAAAGGTAGAATAAAAGGTGAGAGTAAGGAGTCATGGAGGAGGAGGGTGGGGGAAGAGAAATGGGGAAGAGGAGGCAAGCAGGAGGGGGAGAAAAGAAGTGAAAGCGAGGCAGCGATAGCGATCTCAAACGGAGAAAGAGATAAAATTGTAATTGATTCCATTTAACGGGACTGGTGCGAGGAATTCTAAGCGAGGCGGTGCGCCGACCGGTCTGAACACAGAACTGGCTTTAGTCTGATGCACAGCGCAAAGTGGGATTCATTTCAGAGTTTGGAATGATTATAACAACAATTGAGAACAGTTGGCTTCTGATGAGGAAAACTCACCAAAATATGCCATATGGGCTCAGTGGAAAGCTAATGAGCAGACACAGATGTAAGACAATGCGGGAATTAGACTTTACATCCCGGGGAATTTGATTTTGTTGAGGACCCCCCCCCCTCACTCCCATCTCACCCTTCTCAAAGACCAGCAGGCGGACGCTGGAGGGCCGGCCCACGATGTCAGGGGGGTTCTTGGCGTCGCAGGTGAAGGTGCCGTTGTCGTTGTAGTCCAGGTTCTTGATCAGGATGGAGCCGTCACGGCGGCCCGGGTTCCCCACAAACTCCACGCGGTCCCTGAAGGGGCCCTTGTTGTCCACATAGGCCATACCACTGGTGTAGTGGAAGATCTGCAGCAGGACAGAGCGAGCATTGTATCGTTTATGCATGTGGTGTCACCATAAAGGCATGCATTTAATGTGTGTGTTTCTGTGGTTGTTATATCTTGAAGTATTTTTGCATTTTAGGTCAATGTTGCTTCTGTTCTGGAGGCTCATAGGTTGCTGCAGCCTGTAGTGATTCATATTTTAAAGTCATGTACAGGATCATGAGTAAAGAAAGAGTCTTTGTGCAGCTGGAACTGAAGCTGTGAGAGCACAAAGAGAGACACAAAGCAGTGAAGTCGCGGGCTGGAAAACCAAAACAATGAGCTAAAAACACTTCTTAGAGCTGGTGACATGATGATTCTCTGTGACATGAAGAGCAACAACTTTCACATTTCACTCATTTGATATTATCTAAATATAAAACATCGTTATAAAATAAGTTATTAACTGGCTGCTTGAGTTTAGACTTAATCTAACACTAATGATGGAAAAACAATATGTTAAACGTTATATTTCTAAACGTGAGTTGACGGAAAGAATATTGTTTTAGTGTTATTCCGAAAGTCAGGACTATCAACACTAGTATTGACAAGTTGTGAACGATGTGAACGATGCCCAGCCCGACCAAAAGTCTTAAGAGATGACGGACAAAGCTAATTGATTTTAAGGGAAATAGGCCGAGGGGCACAACTGGGGTGAGCAGGGGTCAGTCTGCACCCTCCAGGTGAATGAGGAAGTAACGTAAACTTGCATTCTCTCTAATGACCATCAGGGGGCGACTCCTCTGGTTGTATAGAAGTCTATGAGAAAATGACTCTACTTCTCTCTTGATTTACTACCTCAGTAAACATTGTAAACATGAGTTTATGGTCTCAAGCTCTAGTTTCAAGTCTTCTTCAACACAGCATGATGTTGTCGTAAATTATGGTCCATTTAGAGTCAAATAGACCATAAAGCAGAGTATGCTTTAGGGCGGGGCTACCTTGTGATTGACAGGTCTATACCACAGCGTTGTCCGGTCTGTCTATGATTTTGTTTTAGACCTTTAAACCTTTCGCAGTGTGTTTTTTCTGTTGCCATAGAACGTCTCATTCAGCGCTCCACCCTCTCATGACACTTCTGGTTGCAGAAAAACACACGATGGCGACTTGGGGCCTTAAAACCGTAGTCTACAAACCAATGGGTGACATCACGGTGACTACGTCCACTTCTTATATACAGTCTATGGTAAGCGTCGCAGACTCTACGAGGTCAAATTTGGTTGACGTTTTGGTAAACGATTATTTGAAATGTCCAGCACACTTCTGATTGAAGGTTGGAGGCCTACATGAGCCACAGCTGAATTACACACAGCCTTTTAACATGATATGAACATGCCAGGAATCAAATACGACATTTTTAAAAGGACAAATGCACCATGAAAACAGACATATGAAACCGTAAATCCGTCCCGACGGGTAGAGAAATGAGCGACACAAGATAAGTGGTGGGGAAAAAAAAAAAGAAGAGAAATCTGGTTTCAAAGTGAGGGCACAGCGGGAGACGGATGAAAGCGATGGAGGTGAGGGGAGGAGGTAATGAGAGAGGAGGGGAGGGACAAAGAAGGCCGGGCTGTGGAGGAGGAGATTAAGAGGTGGACAGAGGGAGGCACAGTCAGGACGGGGAGATAGAGAGATTAGGGAGATGGCGGGACGATAAGGGCAGGGAGAGTGAAATTAAAGAGCAGGAGGCGAGAGGAGCGGGAGGATTACATGTCGGAGAGAAAGTTTCTGTGCGCTTGTTGTTTCCTTCTCCGAGTTAATACACATCTCCTGCACTTGTGCGTCAGAAAAGAAAATTGGGTATCGCTCGAGTGTGTGATGACATTTCAGACGTTCACACAGTCCTGTGTTTGTCGGATTAAACCGGGATTCATGATGATTTGCAAGTCTCCTGTTCTGTCAGAGAGCCCTAGAAATTACTCAAAATTCATGAATCCGGGAGCGTAAATGATCAGCCTTGGTGAAATCACACAGAACCTGATATTAACGCCGCACAGAACAAGTTTGCACGATATAGTTAGCATGGAGTTCTCTATCCGGAAATCACGGCATGATGCGTCATCAGCTCACCGCCCCCTCCTCTGACTACTGTTCTGCTCCTCTTCGTGCCTGGTAGGGGCGGAGAGGGTGGAAATAATAACAGGTTGGTTTTCTTTTTTTGCAGAAGACGCAGCCGTTGTTGACAAGTCTGCATTTTCTTTTGTATTTTCTTCTTGAATGTGAAAAACGTCAGGAGGAAGTACATAACAACAGAATTTCATTTAGGATAATAAGGAGGAAACCATCGACCATCCTAATGATGAATATCTTCCACTATGTTCACCAACTAGTGGCTGACGTTATCTGTCTGCTTGGTGCTGAGCAGGTGGGTCAATCAGAGCTTTTTAACAGAAAACAGCTGCGGATGAAAGCCACGCATGATGAGGACATGAGAGCGGATAAAAACAGAGAAGCCGCGGGCTGTAAAAAACAAAACAATGAGCTTAAACATGAACTTTTTGAGGAGCTTACATTAAGTTTGCTCCATGACAATCTCATCAAGTGCAGCTTTAAAGTGGATGCGTCTGATTTAGATAGAGATTTAGCGATTGCTACAGGTGGCTTCACTGTGACCAACTGTTGCGTATTATTTTCTTTGCAGGATGAGGGCATCATCACCCGACAGTACGCCTCTGTTAAGTACCACGGTTATCAATAGGCGGGCTGGCGTTTGTGTGTGTGAATCTGTGCCTTACGGAGATGCTGTCCCGGGAGCCATCGGGCCTGTAGGTCCAGGAGAAGGTGACGTCCTCCGAGGTCCAGCGCCAGGAGAAGAAGGAGCAGGACAGCCGGACGTCGGAGCCCAGCAGGGCGTGGCGCTCCCAGCCGGTGTAAATCACTATGGCCTGGGACTGCTCAGGCACTGGGAGACACAAAGCATGTGGAGTCATGCACAAATAAACATGCCGCAGCGAGATTCAAACACTCACGCTCCTGTTTTTAGTTCAATATTTGATGTATTCTGCACAGTCGAGACTAGAATTTGCAGCACAAAGTGATTATAATTGCAAACTGCAAAAGCTTTTTGTTGGAAGAAAGCAAGTTTGTGAACAAACAAAACCATCCGTGCACGGTTGTCTACATGAGGGGACAAAAAAACACACCGATGGACATTTATCCTTGTTCTGATATACGTTTGATCTAAATACGCTGGCATTTCTTCTTAAGTCTCTACATTCATGAACATTTTTCCACTCCATATGTAATGATGAGGCATTATCATATTACTTTTCTCCCTGAAATCTGCCAAATAAACCCCCAAATACTTGCACCCACACACACTGTTCAACTGCACATTTAGTGGTGTCAGACCCACCATTGATTCACACATGCACTCAGTAAATATTTGGATTATTACTGGGATATTGGTGCTCGTCTCTCAAAGTCAAAGGGGAACATAATTTTCTCCATTAATATGGATTACGTTGGCTTAATCGTGTGCGCTGTTTATGCTTGAATAATATCTAATGATCGATGTTAATTTGGTTTTGGCCGCAAAATCAATATTTTACTTCCCTCGAAACACGCACTCGGCATCTCAAACAGCCACCAAAGCCCCCCTGGGAGCTGCACAGACCTGCCACTCCAACGGGTTGTTTTTTTTGTATTGTTAACTTTCACTCGGATCGTGTGAACGGGCCACCGCGCGTCTCGGTGTAGCTCGCGGCTACATCAACACTGATGCCCCTGAAGTGTCGCGGGGCTTTGAGCTGCCTCTCCTTCAGCACCCGGGGAGGAGAGGAGAGCTCACGGCTCTCACTGCCAGCGTCCTTGAGCGAACGCCGTTAGTGCAGCCAGCAAAACCTGTCAATGAAATCTCGCTTGACGTTTCTAATTAAAATTTGGACAAATATCTGACAGGAGGGTGAGCACAGAAAGCCGTCTGCTCGAGAGCAAAAGCTCCGCCCACCCTCCCCCCCCTTTGAAAGTCATATTACTCTTTATAACTTTGCAAGCTGAGAGACACCTGCTACATAAGAGGACAGATTTACACTCAACATAACACACCTGAGAGTGAACAATGTCCTCCACAGCTGACTTAATGTCGTTTCTTTAATTGAATCAATAAGCAAATGTTAAGATATTAATTCAAGTGCTTCAGTTTAGTGTTAAGCCAGTGTAGTGTGAGATATTACATTTCAGAGAAAGATCAATTAGTTCCCTCTTAAGCCTATTGAGCCTTTTTATTATCAAGTCCATCAGTTTTCAGGTATAAGCGCTGAAGAAGAAAACACAGAAAAGGCCCTCTTCATCACATCCCCACTTAACCTTTAACCCCGCATCGGCGAAAAGATAATTTCTACATCTTCCCCTTTTTTTCAATAGATGAAACAAACCTCAATTAAAAAAAGTTCAAAGAAGATTCTTTCTTTCTTTTTTTTTACCTATTCCCAGGAGGACAACCGACGCCAGCGCCAAAAACGTCAGCATGGTTTCAGGCTTCAACGGAGCTCCCAAAAGACTTGATGCCGCGGACCTGACAGGAGTCTCTGTCGAGGAAGAGTCCCACTGTGGAGGGAAGCGTGAGTGGAAGGAGGAGAAAGAAAGAGAGTGGAGTGGAGGGGTGAAGGACGCCAGGACAGAGGGCTTCAAAACAGGACAACAACAGAAAAGCCACTGTCCGCTGGTTTATACCCAACCACACCCCTCGCACAGGCCCGGCCCGGCCCGGCCCATTCCTCCCCTCCTCTCCCTCCCCACCCCTCCCGCCATTTCTCTCCATTTCGCCCCACATTGAAACAAAGCGTGCACATTATCTTGTGAAGTGGAAGGGCTAACAACGGGCAAAGTGGTGCGAACGAATATGCAAAACCCTGAGCGGCATTACACCGCGATGGATGTAATGTGTGCTTGATCACACCCTCACCGTGGTGTGACTGAATTGAGAGGGAATGCTAATCAACGCTTCGCATGTAGGCGCGAGCGAGGTGTGTGTGTGTGTGTGTGTGTGTGTGAGAGAGACGTGTGACGTGGGGATTACCATCTGCAGACAATTTGCATGTGATTGACTCATATGTAAATATTACACAGGGAGCGGTGGGGGGCCGTCTCGGCCCGTTTACAGTGAAGGAGGAGGGGATGAAGGGGGGTCAGCCCAGTGCTCTCTCCTCCATCCCCTCTCCAAGCACTTTCACCAGGGTCAGAGGCCAGCGGGGGCCCCAAACAAAGCCCCGACTCTTTGCTCTCCGTCCTCCCTCTCTCCAGATTCCTGTCGTTTGCTGACGTCGAGCACTTGGAGACAATGGGGAGAGAGGGAGACAGGGCCCGACTGGTGTACGCCCGTCTGTCAATGGCGCTTTCTTCCTCTCCCTTTTCTTTCTCCCTGCCTGCTTTTGGGACAAAGCAGTGTATTCAAAAATGCATCGCCCACTCCTCGCTTTTCCAGTAACACAGACAGCGAGCGAGCGGGGAGAGACCTGCTATATATAGATGGGTTGATATGAGGACAGGACAAGAGGCGCTAGACGGATCCAGAGGCAGGACGCGGGGAGACAGCGAGACGAGCTGCAGAGGAATTTCAGCAGAGGCCTCATTTTCTAAAAGGTCTCATTCCATCATCCTGCCACATGTCATAAATATGCATCGGTTTTGCCGCTGGCATCGTAATAGTGAATACATGCACAAATGAATGGGCCGCGGTACTCCTCCAGCTTCAGCAAACACACAAGCTGGATGCTCTCATTCCCAACGTGAAGTGCAAACCATAACAGTTGGTGATTGGACCCCTCCCAACCCCAAACCCCCCAAAATGCATATATGATGAGAGCGAAAGACGAGGAGGAACTCGACAAGGTTGTCCACTTCACTTTGTCATTTTATTGAGCCTACTTATCCAGGATCTCCTCTTGCAAGAAGCGGGCCCTTGGCCCGAGACGAGCATTTAGCGGCGGGATCGCATACTTGCTTACAATTTGAGGACGCGGCGTAAAACATTCCTCGCCACTTGTGAAAAATCCGCTCCCGCTCATTCATCTTAACACCTCAAATACCCGCGCTGACGGATCAGCTGAACAAAAATGGACCATCTGCCAACTTGTTGGCGGCCTCGGCTGTCTAAGCTTTGGCTCCAACGTCTAAATCGCGACATCCTTAACAATTATGGCAGATCCTGCCTTCAGGCCCCAGAGAAACAGGGGGGTTCTTTATGAGCCTGGCAGGTGCAGAATGTGGCACGCTCCCAGAAACTCGTCAGCTCCGAGTGACGGTGGCAGCGGCTCAGCTTTTGGCAGACAGAAACTGTATCACATATAGAGCGAAGGCCCCCCCCCCCCCCCCCCTCCACTCCTTCAGCTGGCAGTGGTATACAGCACACTAATGTAGGAGAGGGAGCGCTTATCTGCAGCTGAATTATACAGCGGGGAGAGGTAGAGGAGAGAGGTACCAGTGAGAAACAGACTCAATCCGTACAGCCATTTTGAGATTCTTTTGCTAAATTATACACGAGTCCTCCGCTGCACTTTAGTGATATTGAGGTGGACAAGGCTTCATATCAATTGGTGTTATTAGAGGTGACTGAATGCGCAGAGTACCTCCGGCCTCAGCCACCGCGCGAATGAAACCATCGCGACCGTCTGCCCGCGTAACTCATCAAGCTCGTTTTCACGGGTTGACGGGTGGCCTCGGCTGCATTTTGGCGGAGGGCGCATCATTAGACACCCGTAGAAATTTACAGAGCATATCTTTCTTGTGATATTGTAATTTTCTTTGACGTGGAATTATTTCCAATGGCAGGAGAGAGAGAGGGGAGAACATTCAAAAGACCGGGGATAATCGCAGTCTGGGAAAGCATCCCGAGCTGTAGATGTTAGGGGCTCTTGTCAACTCTATCCATGTCGAATTTCTCTGCAATGTCGAGTGTGTTTGTCACAGCTCTGAGTGCAGCCGCGTTGGCAGATGTGCAGAAGGGGGAATGTCTTTTTTTTTCCTTCGAAATGTGAAGGGCTTCTGTGAATGGAGAGACGGGACGGCTGGAGGGTTTCTTGCCCGGTTAAGACAGAGGGGGGGGGGGGGGGGGGGGGGGACAGACGAGATGGACACCACGGGCTGGTTCACACGAAGGTCATGACACTAATGGCCGTCGACAACGATCCAATGGAGTGCACTGCAGTCTTACCCCCTTAAGCACAAGGCCTCTCAGGAATGGGGCCAAAGCAGAGCACTGACAAGTGGGGAACACCATCGTAAACAAATCACGGAGTGGGCTCGTAAACGACTAGTTTTGCTGCGGGGGTTGGATAATCAAGCGAAACATTTCCATAACCAAATACGGCAAATGAGCCGTGGCGATGCAATTGGCCAGAAAACTGTCAAAAGTTGAGGCTAGAAGGCAGGATTAAATATGCAGCCATCGAGGTTTTTTGTAATAGGACACCGGTTCAAAGCCTGGCGACTAAAAAAAGATCTAAAGAAGAGAAACATATGCCACAAAGATTATGACCAGAATATGTCTGCATACATGTATTATCTCAAGAGCAGTGATCCCCAACCAGGCGGGGGTACTTCAATCTCAGGGGGGGGGGGGGCTGTTTGCTATTTAGTTATTTGGAAAATCATGAATAAAAATTTGAATGTAAATTGATATCCTCATATTGAGTCAGCTGTAACACCTGGACATGAAAAGAGTGCATGAAAACTAGGGGTGGGAATCACCAGAGATCCCGCGATACGATATTATCACGATACTGCGATATTCTGAGTATTGCGATAACATAGGCCTATATTGCGATTCATTACTTTTTTCAACTTCAAATTATGTCCCCAAAGGAAAACTGTGTCAACATGTTTTATCTAATAAGATAAAGTTTTCAGTCTGTTCTTCTCACTTCAATCATTTTTATTGCCGCAAAATAGGATCGTCAAGCAGACAGACTGACCAACAAGGTCATAAATGTTGCATGAACCTGACAAACCGAACTGTTTGTATTACTACATAGTCCAACTTAACTGAATGCAAACGTGTGGACTCAGTATATGAACTATAACTTATATAAGTAGGATATAAGAGTTATATAACTCAGTATAACTTGCGATGCGTGGACGTCGAGGGCAGAGAGACAGTTATGCGCTGCACTCTGCCCATGAGCCTGGCTACTGTTGGCAGATTTAACCCCGTTGTGAGACCAGATGTCTCCATCTTTGTTTTGACCAACTTCCTACCAATCACGCTGACCCGGGACCTTTTTTTTTTTTTTTTTTTTTAATAGTTTATATATTAATAGATCGATACTTGGCGTCCGTGTATCGATACAATATCGCCACGCAAAATATCGCGACACTATGCTGTATCGATTTTTTCCCCCACCCCTAACCAGGTCAGGGAAGCTGAAACGTGCCTAAAATTAATGGATTCATGTTTAAATTAGATTTATTCTCAGGACTAAATAAATAAATGAATACATGGCGGTGTCAATGAAGGGGCACTTGAGTCCACTTGTGTGGGCTGTGGGGGTTCAGAGGTCAGTCAGCTTGTTGCAGGAAACATGAATATTAATAAAAACGTGGACGCATTCGACTCATGAGCTTTCTGTACTGCGACACACGAGCACAGTCGAGACCTCCGACGACAGATTCACCGTTTCAGCAAATGCACGGTTTTTTTTTTTACGTTGAAGTGCCAAAGACCTGTAGCAGACGGAGGAGTTATGAGGAGGAAGACGTGATGGAGCAACAAAGATGCAGGTCTGTTGGTCAGTCCATCACTTTGATTCAGACCAGGCAGCCAGACACCGCTTTGAGCTTCACAGCGGCTTCGGGTGACGTCACGGAGGGCGGCGGCCATACTTCATAAAGTCTGTGGTTATGAAGGAAAATGGTCGCACGCTCATAGCCGCAATGCATGGTGTGTGTGTGTGTCCCCCCCCCTCTCTCTGCCTAAACCTAACCCTGTTATCTTAAGACTTTTATATTCGCACTCTTCTACCTTCGTGTTGCAACTGCTGCAGGATGAATAAAGTTCCATCTCCTCCAAAGCTTCACCAGTGAGTAGAAGCCACCGACGACTGACGTCCTCCCGCTGTAAGAGCGCTCCGGAGGCCATTTACAAACAATGTATTCTCAATTAACTTGGAGGACTCGTTGGCACAGCTGCACACAACTTGTACTAGTTGAACTGAGCTGATGAAGAGCCCTGATGAGTCACACAGTACTGCACAGCCTCTTCTGTTGAGGACATAATACCCCCGTTAAGAGTGGAGACTGGAGGACGAGGGGAATCATATAAAGGGGCCTAAAAAAAGAGGAGGCCTGACATCATCAAATCCGAAAGGTTACTGGCCAACGCTCGGCCCTCCTGCTCAAGAAAAACACTTGATATTCTGTGGCTTCGGCCGGGGGGGGGGGGGGGACAATGGCCGGGTCTGTGCCTCCCTCTCTCCCTCGTAGCTCTGGCATGGCAGAGATGTCACAGAGAGCACCAAACAAATGGATGGAGGGACAGAGAGAGAGAGGGATGGGGAGGAGGTGGAGGAGAACAAACGCATTGTTCTCAGGGTGGAGAAAGGGGCATTGTGAACAAGACAGATAGCTTATGTGGGAGAAACAGGGTGGGGGGGGGGGGGGGGGGAAGAGAGAGAGGAACACAAAAGGACAGAGAAAGGTGAAACCTGGCATTCTTTATAGATGCCCCCATTTTTGTCTTTGCGGGTGGAGGTAATCCATAAAAGCTGCTTCAGGGGACACTTCCTAGAACTTTTAAGAGGAACACAGCGGGGACAGTTTTAGCACAGAGGAGCCATCTTCAGCTCGCCTTTCATCTGTCACAACACCAGAGATCACTTCTGAGGCGTCTTCTTCTTTTTATAAATCATACTCCACAACCCCAAAGCCCCCAGCCGCTTATGTAGCAGCAAAGGACAGCTCAACAGAGGCGGCGAGCAGGTAAGGTTTGCAAATGCAACCTCCCCTGCGGGACCCGGGTGTGAGCGGGTGACTTGATGTGAACTAACAGCACAGCTGTTTGAACACGGGCGAGGACCTCGCTGGAGATGGAGGCCACTGTGCCGCAATGCCCTGCAGGCGTGTTATGTGCTGCAGCTGCCCCCCTCGGTAAACATCAGTGGCACACGCGCACACACACACACACACACGGGCAGATAACCAGGCACACACACATCTTCACAGAGATGATAAAAACAAACACGCACACACAAAAGAGGAAACGGATACAGTACCGTCCCGGCACTCCGTCAAAACACAAAAGGTGCCCAGAGACTTCCTCTCCACTTACACCATCACACGTATACAAATTAGGAGACAATGCTCGCCGCAGTCAACCTTCAGAGTAATTCACAACAAAAAGCCGGGACCATACGGCGCACACAGACACAATATGGAATTGAATTCATTACGTATTTACATTTTCAATATTTCATGCTCTGCTGCCCGTTTGATTTCCAATACGGTCTTTTTCCATCCCTGCTCACACTCGCTGTAGCCAACTTCTAAAGCGACAGTACAGCCGACAAGTGCCATTTGAAATTCAGATTTTTTTTTTGTAACACCAGCAGGTCCCTTGTTTCTATAAAAAAAAGAAAGAGAAATAGACGCGATGTGATGGTGGTATTCATGAGCGTCAGATGTACCCAAAGTAGCCCGCAGGAGAAAAGACATGTTTCAAGAGCAAACCGGGGGGGGGGGGGGGGGGAAACACCTTTAAATCTTCACGAGGAAGTGAATTAATATGGATTAAAAACAATAAAGAGAATGGAACACAACAGTGGCGGACAGAAAGGGCAGGCAGATCTGGATTTGGAATTTCCATTATTACTGTACCACAATGGTGTCCTTCTCAAACTCAGCCCCCCCCCCCCCCCCCCCCCACACACACACACACACACACACCAGCAGAGGAAATACAAACCGCTCTGCATGTGCATCTGCATGGAAACAGTGACATGCCACATACAGTGTGTGAGAGTGTGTGTGTGTGTGTCTCTCCACAGAACTGGCCGACATTTACATGCAAATATCCTGCAGACGGTGCTGTAAAGTGCCCCACGTGTTGTACAGCATGCCTCCCTGCAGCCACAAGAATGCCGTCCCACCGACGGTTACAATTTACTTCCCTGCATCTCATTGGGTTCAGCGCAGCTTCCTGCTGCTGCAGTGGAGCAATGCATTACTGATGAGCGGGTCCACATCCCACACGGATCAAATGCCACAGCCTCAACAGCGGCTCTTTGAGGCGGTACTTAAAGGGATGGTTTGGACTTTTTTTAAAGCGGGGTTGTTTCAGGTACTTAAGCCGAGTCGGTGTATTATCCACAGGAGATGGCGGTGACCACGCCCCCAGTTTAGAGAAACGGACACGGGAACAAAGCAATGTGCTGCTGTGGACGGGGGCAGCAGCAAAAGGGATGTTAGCCACCTAAAAATAATCAATATCAGTTCATGTGTGCGCTATATTTACAATATTTCAACTACTTTACTCTTTCCGACGAGGAACTGAAGCAGTTATCTGTGCTGTTTTCAAAGTCACCAGACTCCGTTGACAGAAACAGTCTCACAGATAGTGGAGTTGCTGGTCTACCGTTGCCTCGATCGGTTAGTTTGGTGCCATAAACGGCTACTTCGGATTCATCCAAGTCACACAATAACAAACTAACCGATCAAGGACAGCATGATATCTCAATGAAAATGAGTCTCCTCCTTTACAGACATGCCGGCTTTATGCTAATCTCACGCAGTTCGGGGCTCAAAGCATGCAGGTTTTTTTTGCATGCAGAACAAATTATTTACAATTGCCAAAAAATGCAATTGTTGCAGAAATGTCAACAAATGTCAATGTCAACAAATGATGCGTCTGCGCTTTTGTCCGCGTGACCATTCCGCAAAAGCTCACTCACATCCTCCCACATGGCATCACCGTGCAGAAAACCCTCACGGTCCTCTCATGTAATAACCGGCCGTCCTTGGCTCTCAATCCGACCCCCCCCCCCCCCTCCTCCTCCTCCTCCTCCCGTCTCTGATTGATTCAGGCTGGACGGTTAGTGGATTTCCATCATCTAATGCGAGCTGTGAGTGCCTCTCTTTTGTCCTGCTGTTTGAGCGACTGTCAGCTCCCGCGTCTTTTTCTACTTCTAATGACGTTTCGGGGCAGCCGGCAATCTGCTCGGCTTGTCCTCCGATTACCGCACGCGCCCAATGCACTTTGCCGCCGCCGCCTGAGTGCTCGAGCAGGAACCGGGCCCGCTGAAGATATTGGTATGCCACCCGTACAGTTAAGAGTTTTGCTTGGCTTTTTTTTTTTTTTGCAGAGAGAATGTTTGATAGGGATCTATTACCAGCAGGTATGCTCCAACTACTGAGTCGATTTGGGTTTTTGGAATTCATGTGCGCAGTACGTGGCGAGATGTTTATGCAATTTTGGCTCTGAAAGAGGCGGCTGCTTCCATGAATCAATGAACACAAAAACGACAGGGTGCTTAAAACTGGCAAGCGCCTTTATTTTCATTCGACATTACATAAAGAAAGAAGCTATTTACAATTATTTTTGAAATTGCGGTTCATTGTTATTCACCGCCGATGACTACAGATGATCAGTAGTAGTCCTCCGGGTCGGCTTTCTCCCCCTGATTCTGAATCTGCTGCTGCTTCTTGTACAAATCAGCAATCTGCAGAGAGATGGACAGAGATAGAGGAAGAGAGAGAGAGAGAGAGGGGGAAGGAAGGAAGGAAGGAAGGAAGGAGGGAAAAAGGGTTTGCATTAGAGAGCGTAGGGAAGAGGAGAAGATCATGAAGTCAGGTCAGTAACATTAAGAGGGAAAGCTAAAAATAACAGTTTGATTATTCATAACCCGAGCTTTGAAGTCGGTGACTCCCAGCTGCTGACTGGGAGACGGAGGTTGTGTTCAGTTGAGCTCAACAGGGTTTGAAGTGAGGAGGGGGGGGGGGGAGACAATGAATAATGTGTGAATAGCGGGATCCACCCAGAATAAGCAGCATCAGTACCAGCGCAGCAGGGAGGCACAGTGGGGAGGGAAAACAGTGAGACGGGATAAAAGGTAAAGCATTTATTCCGACACGTTCAGACTCAGAGTTCTCCGTCATTCCCTCTGACTTGAATGAGGTCAGGTGTCTTTTAAACTGTCTGCTGAATCCCAGAGAGCGAGCGCGTGCGTCCCGTCAGGAACAGAACCGATAGAAGCATCATTGAGATGCAGCCGATGTTCCGACCCGACTCCCGCTGTAATGAGCGCAAATCTCAACTCCACGGTTGACAGATGGCTGTTTATTCCAGTCAGTGAAAGTTGACATTATGATACGATTCAGACCTTATTAAAGTCACAGCTGTTTAGAACCAGGTGAGAACAATACTACCTGGATGTCTGGGGGCCTTTAAACAATGAGCAGCAGTTGTGTGATATCTGGCTTCGGTTGTCAGAGTTTTGTAGCTCCCGATGCCGGAGAACGTGTCTTACATTCATTAGTAGAGAATCAAACACGTAGACAAAGTGATGAACGGTGAAAACAAAGCGAAACGTTTTGTCTGTCTGCTGACACGGCTTCAGTTATAGATTGTTTTTCATACCTTGGGTCACAAACGGACATCTTGAGGTATTTAATCGCTGCAGTTAGAACAGGAACATGTTTCAGTACTTATTGCCAGTCAACATTTGGACACATACTGACGTGTGCATCGACTTGTGCTTCAGGTCGGTCGGGTTGAGTGATGTGCTGGTGGGTCGGCACGCGGGTTAGAGAGCAGCGAATAACACAACAACATCTGAAATCGTTCAAACTGAGTTCACGTCTTTGGTTAATCGTCATACGGTTCATATGAAGAGCTGAAATCAGAGACGCTTCATGGGGAATAGAATCACAGCGTTGCTCGTAGGTGGGTAGTTGAGTGAAGGTGCAGCTGTCTACTGGGCTGTAGAATGCCGCACAATATATTACCCAGACTCCAGAACTTCACCCGCCTGTTCTACAGCGTTGCTCTCCGTGCAGCGGGAGGCCACCACATGAATCAGTGCCAGAATATAAATGTATTTTTAAAACGCTCGTCCTTGCGGTGCTGTTCACCCGTGAAATGTTACAGGACAGCTCTTGTGAGCGGACCGTGATGATGTTGGCACTTCACAGCAACGCGGTCAAACGGACACAAAAATGTATTTCTACAGGTTCACAGAAGGGGAGCCACACCGAGGAGCTCTTTCACCCCCATTTTACGCTCAATAAACTTACGACAACACAGATGTTAGAAGTAAAAGAGACTTCATATCTGTGGACTCTGATCTTTAACGGTGTGTCCAGTGAGCCTTGGCGTCCTCCACACGTCTTCACACCTGAAGTTTACAGATTGACTCATTGTCGGTAACAAGTTCCCTCTTAGCATTGGGTTCGAATCCGAAAAACTGGCAATTAGGCGCTTTGCTTTGACACCAAATCCTCCCCCATCGTTCACTCGTCACGTGATGAGTGATCCTCATAACTAAGTATTATACAAACCAGTTTTTGTGTTGGAAGAAGGTGGCGTCATGTATATTTATATGGAACATGGCCGACATGTTTGACCTCCTGACGCTCTACAGGTGGTATTCGATGCTTGTATCCCACGCGTTCCGATACTTCCCTGTTCTTCAGCCTCCCACCAGGCCCCTCCCACTGCAGGTGAGCCGACGTACCTGAGCTCCAGTCGTGGCGTCCTCGGCCTTCTTGTCGTCTCTGATCCGAAGGAAGCGGGGGAACCTCAGAGAAATGCCCTTCTCTGGATCCACCTGAGGGCAAACAGTCAGAGTCAGAGACAGGAAACCACTGAAGCATGCGAGCTTTTCCTCTTTGTTACTCTGCTGCAGAGTGTGTAACCCCTAAACGTATTTATTACCCTCTGAGAGCTTTTAAATCCCTACTGGTTCAAAACACCAAAGGTTGAATCCTAATTTGTTTTTAACCTCTTGTCCTACTTCAATTAATCGCCTCTTAAATCCTCTGATTACCTTTAACTATGGACTCATTACATTTATCCCTTCTTTTAAATAACCTGAAGGATAAAATGCTGAATGTGATTAATAAATAAAGTACATGTTATAAGAATGCTGGAGGTGTCAAATAACCACAGAACGATAACCAAACTAATCAGTGAAGCGTTATGAAGTTTTAGGGGGAACTAGCAGCAGCTGTGGGCTTAAAACAGCCTCATTACAGCCAAAAATGTGCTGACTTGACACGTTGGCTGAGAGCGACACACACACTAATCGGTTAAAGCCGCTCTTAAAAAGAGGGCCTGATGAGCAAATTGTGATTAATTGTGAATTGTTTGGTATAATTGTGGAGATGATTGGGAGCCGATGTCTCACACTTTTATTTCCTGTTGAACATCGTTTCCACCGACGACTGGAGGGAAAAGATGTTTAGAGCCATAAAAATGATCTAAAACCTAACCTGGAGGTGGACAAAATGCTCATCGTAGATACTCCTCATCCTGTGAATAATAATAATAATCTTATCTGGTTACAACTCGTCCACTTATCTCACATCAAGTTGTACATTTACAAAGTGAAACACCGCGCACCTTTAAACCGTGATTATATTTTTTACCTAAAAACAGTAAAAATTAGCAAAATGTTTTGTGTGTTCAGATGGATAAGAGTCCGTCCATCTCGGTGCCCTTTTGCTTGAACTACGGTCACAGTGAGTAGAACTGTTCATGTTCTGAGCTCTGTGGGACTGTGAGTCGAATGTGCAGCGGGTCATAAACAAGAATCTGTTCCATTAAACCCAGCATCTTGTACAACTTTTTCTTAATAACTCAATTAAGAGGCGCTAATTGTGACTTTTCACTGTGGGCGACAGACCACGACGAGCGGGATTCTACCAGCGGAGACGCGCGAGGGGAGGGCGGGATAAAAACGGGCTGAACTGACCAGTCCCATGGCGGCCTTGTAGACGGGCGACAGCGACAGGTCGGCGCACTTCACCTCCCAGACCTGCACGGCGTCCAGCCACACGTCGGGCTCCGCCGACTGGTCGATGCGGTAATAGGCTCGGGGTTTAGGCAGAATGTGCTCCTGAAGAAAAACAAACGGAGAAGGACGTGACGGACATGTTAATTGTGACAAATGAACTGCAAAAAAACTGAAAGATTTTCAATTTATGATGACATGAACCAGTTTAAACAATAAAAACACAGTACACACACACACTGTAGATACACAGAGGTGCACAATGTAATAAAATAAAATAGGGCAACGTATTCAGAGAACTTGATAAAGAGACGGTGCCGCCTCACAATCACGTCCCGAGAGACGGCGTCTCAACACTCGCACGATACCTGCCCGAGGGCCAACATGAGAGGGTGACTTCCAAACCACATTACCATGCACCCACATGAAAGATTGGGTTCAGAAACACCTCGATGTGCACGCTTTTTGTTACCCGATATTCACCTCTTAGGATAAAAATCATAAATAACCTTGCAGCTGAGCTCAAGCATCCACCTCCCCCCAAACTGTGAAAACAGACATCTACAATATTTAATAGTGCCTTTAAAAAAAATAATACTCTGACACGAGCAATCTCTCCGTCAGCGTAGGTGTCACACATTTGCACAATGATACCCGTGTTGTTTTGGCGTGAAACAACCGCTCCAGCTAATGCGGCTCCGGGAACGGTGCAGCGTTAACTAGACTGCGGCAGTGTCCACGGAACTGGGTCACAGTTAAGTAATGCCGGGAGAAGAGGGCTCCAGCGGCAGCGGCGCTGGAGCCCTCTCACACATTATTCATACTGTAGGCATTCAAGTGACACTCTGGTACAGGGTGAATTACAATGAGCGGGCCGGGTAGGCGTGCAGAGTCTTACAAAAGCGCTGCTGCCGATCGACACGAGTTAGCGATGCGCCAAATATTATGCTTTACCCGACAGCAGCTGAAATCAGGTCTCGATGGCTATGAAATATAACGACGCAATTCCACCTCCTAGATCAGTGGGACGTGTAGGAGCCGTTTCACTTAGATGCAAATATTTGTGTCGTTTTACACCTCCGAGCACAGAAGCATCCACCCTGAGGGCACATGTACAGAGAGCCCTTCAAGGGGATGATTAGAATCAAGTACAGGTGTCGTTGTTTGCAGACTGTGCAGCATTTACGGTGCGGCGGGAAGAAGTTTGACTTCATGTTTAGTGGATAAACTGGAGGTTCTATAACATCGAGAGCAAATCCCTCAGTAGAAGCCACTTAAAGGACTAAATGAACATTTGTATTTGAATTATTCACCACCGTGTTAGCTTCAATAAGTGAGTTTAGAGCTGCCGATTATTGTCTAGATTAATACTTTAGTCTAGACAAAGGCAGTAAATGGAGGAAAGTGTCACACGAGGTGAGAACAAAAGGAAACGTCTCTCGTTCCAGCAGCTCGCCACCCAGAGGAGTGTGAACAGAGTCAATCGTCTCCGTGTCTGGACTCCCGCTCGGCCTGCGGCTCTGCAGCCCGACCACACCAGCAGCCTTAATTCACCATCCATCACCTTCAGACGGAGGGCCTCATTACAAAGCACCACAGAACCGGCTGGATTGGTCCGGGTTCCACCGGCTTCTCAATCACTGTTCCACTGTGATTCTGCTCTCTGCAGCAGTTTGTACCGCCGAGTCTAAACCCTTAACCTTTGAGATATTACTTCTCACTCCAGCACACGGCGGCGTGCAGCCGCTTTCTACGGTGAATATTATCTCACCGTTTAGTTTTTCCTAAACAGACGACTGCATTTTGAAAAGCTGCTCTTATTTCTGTAGAAGCGTGTCTAAAGTCAACGCCAGCACACAAATGAATGCCGACTCTCACAACAGCGATCGCTTTCAGGGAGCAGCTGTTAATTTCTTCAACTGCTGCTGCTCTGCTGCTCTGGAACCAACCTCTTCAAATGTGAATTGAAAAAGCAATTCATTACCCAACTTCAGCGCTGCACAGCTCCTCCAAACGCAGATACTTTTTCTATTATTTGTTGGTGAAACAAGCACTTTAGGATCTCCGGCCAATGTTTTCTCGCGAGGAAGCAAAACACCTGCAGCTCAAAGCCACTCTTTCTATATTTTTCTAATTCCTTGTCGGCGATGTATGGCATGTTCGGATTAGCAGACACTACGTGGACACTATGGGGGGGGCTGTACCTGAGCTCATTTCTACCACTTCTCTCATTCTGGACACTTAAAGGTCCCCGCAGGCGTCACTTATTAAATGATTGCAGTATTTGAGTTGTATTTTAGAAGTACATTTGCACGCCGTCAATCTCATTTTGGCATGAAAGTCTCCATTAAATCCAACTTTCCAGATCTAAATGAAGAATTTAATGAGAGGATGAGTATTTGCAGAGCAAAAGTGGACCTCAAGCCACGCTCGCTCCGTCTCTTTTAACCTCAAAATTGAAAAAAAAAAAAAGAAAAAAAAAAGAAAAAAGAGAAAGAAGAAGAAGAACCTGTAGCTGCAGAATGTTTAAAACCCTGGTTATGAATTTAAAACACGCCGGCGTCAATGTGGGAAAACAAGTGTGGAGTTGTGATTTGTACAGAGCAGGTTCGTGCTCGCTGTG